>NC_057809.1:489900111-490190143 GCF_018294505.1 Triticum aestivum | reverse complement strand
GGGGCGGCGCGGCGGTAGCGGGCGGCGGCGGCGGGCTGCCGCGGCAAGGGTTTCGGCGGGGCGGGCTGGGGGGTTGTGGCCTCGACGGCTTATAAAGCCCCCCCCCTCCCCGGGCGGAGTCCCGGGCGGGTACGGCCCAAAGTCGGTTTCCTCTTCTTCTTTTTAAATATATTCCGCACAGAAAAATGAATAAAAGAAATACTAAACGGACTCCAAAAATCCTGAAATAAATTTTCCCCGTCCTCCAAAAATATGCCGGACAAGGTGAACATTTATTTGGGCCTGTAATACAATTTTGAAAAACGCATATTTTTCCTAATTCAAATGAAATAGCGATAAAAAATCCGAATAAAAACCTTATTTGATTTTAACATTAAATCTCCAATATTTCTTTATTTTGAGGAAGTCATTTTATCCTCTCTCTTTTATTTTTATAAAAGAAATATTCCAAGAGAAAATGATTAAAATCAAACGATCCTCTTTTCAAAATTCGAGAAAAACTCAAATATGAAAATAACGAAATTCCCAACTCTCTCCGTGGGTCCTTGAGCTGCGTAGAATTTCTAGGATCAAGCCAAAATGCAATAAAATATGATATGCAAAGATGACCTAATGTATAACATTCCAAATTGAAAATTTGGGATGTTACAAACCTAACCCCTTAAGATGAATCTCGCCCTCGAGATTCGGGTTGGCTAGAAAATAGGTGAGGGTGATCCTTCCGTAGGTCTTCCTCTCGTTCCAAGGTGGCTTCATCCTCAGTATGGTGGCTCCACTGAACCTTACAAAACTTGATAACCTTGGTGCGTGTGACTCGGCTGGCAAAATCAAGAATCCTGACTGGTTTCTCCTCATAGGTCAAGTCGCCATCCAACTGAATCGCTTCCAGTGGCACTGTATCTCTCAGAGGGATATCAGGAATCTCTGCGTGGCACTTCTTGAACTGAGAAACATGGAACACATCATGAACTTCTGACAATCCTTCGAGCAATTCCAACTTGTAAGCAACTTCTCCCATACGTTCCAAAACTTTGTATGGTCCCACAAAACGTGGTGCTAACTTTCCCTTAACTCCAAAGTGCTTCACTCCTTGAAGGGGAGATACACGAAGATACACTCTGTCTCCGACTTCGTAAACTGTCTCCTTGCGTTTAGAATCCGCATAGCTCTTCTGCCTAGACTGGGCTACCTTGAGTCTATCGTGAATCAGCTTAACCTTCTCTTCAGACTCTTTAATCAAATCTGGTCCAAACAACTATCGATCTCCAACTTCATCCCACAACAACGGTGTCCTGCACCTCCTTCCGTACAATGCTTCGAAAGGGGCCATATTCAAGATGGCTTGATAGCTGTTGTTGTAAGAGAACTCTGCGTAAGGCAAATTGTCGTCCCAACTAGATCCATAGTCTAGCGCACAAGCTCTCAACATGTCCTCCAAAATATGATTGACTCTCTCAGTCTGTCCATCTGTCTGCGGGTGAAAAGCTGTACTGAACTCTAGCCTGGTTCCCAAAGTTTCATGCAACTGATTCCAAAATTTTGAGGTAAGCTGGGTTCCTCTATCTGATACAATGGTCTTCAAAACTCCATGCAAACATACGATCCTGGTCATGTATATATTTGCTAACTTAGCACTGGTGTAAGTGGTCTTCACTGGGATGAAATGAGCTACTTTCGTCAAACGAGCGACCAGAACCCATATCGAGTCATAGCCTGAACGAGTCCTGGGCAATCCCGTGATAAAATCCATACCTAGCTTGTCCCACTTCCATTCGGGTATCGGCAATGGTTGTAGCAATCCTGCTGGCTTCTGATGCTCCGCCTTCACTCTCTGACATACAACACAAACTGCTACATACTCCGCAATATCCTTCTTCATTCCGGTCCACCAGAATCTATCCTTCAAATCCATATACATCTTGGTATTTCCTGGGTGAATTGAATATGGCGAATCATGGGCCTCTTGCAAAATCAGCTTCCTGGTCTCTTGATCATTTGGCACATATACGCGGTCCTCAAACCAGAAGGTATCGTTCTCATCCTCATGAAATCCTTTAGCCTTTCCTTTGCTCATCCATTCCTTTATCTCGGCAATCTCCTTGTCCATCTTCTGAGCTTCTCTGATCTTATCCATCAAAGTAGACTGAATCTCCAATGCTGCTACATAGCCTCTCGGAACTATCTCCAAACATAGCTCACGAAAGTCTTCTACTAACTCCTTGGGTAACCCTCCGGTCATGAGTGTATTGACATGACTCTTGCGGCTCAACGCATCGGCTACTACGTTAGCCTTTCTAGGATGATAATGCAACTTCATATCATAATCTTTAATGAGCTCCAACCATCTCCTCTGCCTGAGATTCAACTCCTTTTGCATGAAGATATACTTCAAACTCTTGTGATCCATTTATACCTCACAATGGTTTCCGATGAGAAAATGTCTCCAAGTCTTCAATGCATGCACTACGGCTGCTAACTCCAAATCATGGGTAGTGTAATTCAACTCATGGGGTTTCAGTTGTTGTGAGGCATACGAAACAACTCTTCCTTCCTGCATAAGCATTGCTCCAAGTCCTCGACGAGAAGCGTCGCAATACACTTCATAATCCTTGCGTTGATCTGGCAGGATCAACACTGGTGATGTAACCAAGCGTTTCTTCAACTCCTAAAAACTGGCCTCACACTCCTCAGTCCATTTGAACTTGGTGTCCTTTTTTAACAACTCCATCATAGGCTTTGCAATCTTCGAGAAATTCTCAATGAACCTCCGGTAGTATCCTGCGAGTCCAAGAAAACTCTGGATCTCTCCAACTGACATGGTTGCCTCCCAATTTGTCATAGTGACGACTTTGGCTGGGTCTACCGCTATTCCTTCTCCGGATATAACATGTCCAAGGAATCCAACTTCCTTCAACCAAAACTCACACTTGCTGAACTTGGCGTATAGCTGATGTTCTCTAAGCTTCCCAAGTACTAATCACAAATGCTCTTTATGCTCCTCTTCATTCTTCGAGTAGACCAGAATATCATCAATGAACACCAAAACAAACTTATCCAAAAACTCCATATACACCTTGGTCATCAAGTTCATGAAATAGGCAGGTGCGTTAGTCAGGCCAAATGACATAACGGTATACTCATATAGCCCGTACCTCGTGGTAAAAGCTGTCTTAGGTATGTCCTGCTCTCGAATCTTCAGCTGGTGGTACCATGATCGCAGATCGATCTTGGAAAACACCTTAGCTCCTTGCAACTGATCAAACAAATCATTGATCACGGGCAGTGGGTACTTGTTCTTGATCGTCACCTCATTCAATCCTCGATAATCAACAACCATCCTCAACGATCCATCCTTCTTATCCACTAGAAGTACTGGTGATCCCTAAGGTGACGAGCTTGGGCGAATATATCCTTTATCTAGTAACTCCTTAATGTGCTTCTTAATGTCCTATAAATCATGTGCGGGCATCCTGTACGGTCTCTTAGATATTGGCCCTATGCCTGGCAAAATCTCAATCAAAAACTCAATGTCTCTATCCGGTGGCATGCCTGGCAACTCTTCTGGAAATACATCTGGGAAATCCCTCACCACTGGTACTTTCTCCTGTAAAACACCTGATAAGGAATTTACTTGAGTCCTAATCGGCACATGCCAGGATACATACTTGATCCTTCTTCCTTCTGGGGTGGTGAGCAAAATCGACTTACTGGCGCAATCGATGTTTCCTCCATACATCGATAGCCAATCCATACCCAGAATCACATCCAAACCTTGCAACTCCAAAATTATCAGGTCTAAGGGGAAAACATGCCTACCTATGGTCAATGGCATATGAGAACATCCTTGGCTTGCCATATACTCTGCTCCTGGTGAGCTCACTAACATAGGTGTACTAAGAACTTTGGTGGGAAGCTTATACTTATCCACAAATCCCCTTGATATGTATGAATGCGATGCACCAGTATCAAAAAGAACGACTGTAGTAAATGACTTAACCAAAAACTTACCTATTACTGCATCTGGCTGGGCTTCAATCTCCTCCACGTTAACGTGGTTCACTAGTCCCCTGTTGAAAGGGTTGGGCTTCTTCCCAGAACTTCCATTGCCGTTTCCATTCTTAGCTTCAGGACATTCATTGGCGTAATGTTCGGTCTTCTGGCACTTGTAGCAAGTAACGTGGCTTAGATCTTTCTTGGCGGGGGTTGCTGGGTTGGAACGGTTCTGTCTGTTGCTTCCTCCATTACCATTCCTGTTCTTGGAGCCACTATGGTTGTGCGAACTTCCTCCACTGCGATTGTGACCTCCATGGTTATGCTGAAGGGGTCCTCCTGAGTTCGGGGTAAAACGGGGTCTCTGCTGAGCTCCAGAATTATACTTCCCTTGTCCATACTTCCTCTTGCAGTTGTCAATCTACTGCTGCTTCCCTTCAAGCATGACAGCTCTATCTACCAACTGTTGGTAGTTATTAAAGGTTGCTACCATCAATTGCATGCTCAGCTCATCATTCATTCCTTCCAGAAACTTCTCCTGTTTAGCTGCATCCGTAGCAACGTCATCTGGGGCATAACGTTCTAGCTTGCTAAAGTCATCCACATACTGGCCAACGGTGCGTCCTCCTTGGTGTAAGTTGCGGAACTCACGCTTCTTCATGGCCATAGCTCCTGCTGATACATGGGCAGTGCGAAAAGCCTGCTGGAACTGGTCCCATGTAACATTGGCTATAGGATAGGTGACAATGTAATTCACCCACCATGAGGCTGCTGGTCCATCTGGTGCGTGACAAAAAGCACATTCTCAACATCTATGCATCCTCCAGTGGCTAACTCCCTTCCAATCCTGCGGAGCCAATCATCTGCCACTATCGGCTCGGTGCTACTGGAAAACACTAGCGGCTGCAACCTCGGAAAACGGGCTAAGTTCCCAACTGGGGGTGGTGGTGGTGGTGGGTTGTTGTTGTTGTTGTTGCCTTGGTTCTGAACTAACAACTGTATCAAGGTATTCTGCTGGTGGTTCAACTAAGTGAGCTCCGGTGGAAAGGTAAATCCGCAGTCATGTCTCGGAGGCATCTGAGGGTTTAGAGGGAAGAGAATAGAATAGAATGAGGTCTAGTGAGAAAACACTACCCATATGCACATGAGAAAAACACAATCATATCACTCAATCAATCAAGCAAGGGCATACAATCGGTCTAGAACTATCGTTACAAAAGTGTTCGGACTATACTATATACATGGTGGAATACTACTACTAATATGGTCGTCGACTACAAAAATTGATCGGTGGAAGACTCCATAACATCCACTCCGGCTTCATCAACATAGTCATCATCGCTATCGTCGGGGTCCGAGTCGGTGTCGTCGATGATGATCTAGTTCTCCAGGCAAGTAGAATCGTCGTCTTCTCCTCCTGGCACGGGGTCTCCCATGAATACTCCTAGCTTCCTTGTCAGATCATCATTCATCTCCACTTGTATCATCATTTCCTCCTCGTATCCATCGCGTGTAGACTTGAGTTCTTCCTCCAGCTCCGTGATCCTGGTCATCGCCTTCTTCAGATCTATCATGCCTGCGCGCATCTGGTTCTCCTGGCAACGAATGTGCTGGTTTAACTCCTGGATGAAAGCTGCAATGGATCTATCATTCCTGGTGCTAATCATCTCCCATTGCTCATCTCGGCACCCACAAATCTGGTAGATAGTATCCTTGAGATCCTTGTGGTAAACTTCTCCCATGCGTCCCATGGTGATGTGGGCTGCCATACTCTTTCCTAGACTCTAGGTCGGTGCATCAAAGGAAAACTCTATGGGCTCAGTGACTGGCGTAAATGTCCTTCCTGGAACTTGAACTTGAATCATCCAGCGCTCCTCTTCTGGTAAAGTGGCGTTGTAAGTCCCGGTGAAGCTTCGTATTCCGATGTGCAGTTACCTAGTGGCTTCCTTCAAGTGGCGTCCAAAAGGTGTGTCTTCATCTGGTTGTGCAAACCTGTTCCTTGCGTCCGCCATCCTAAAGAGTAGAAAATGGAGAGGAGTCAGAAATGAGAAGAGAGTAGTGATCTAGGCCTTTAGCTTAGTGGTCGTGTCCTTTAGTCAGCGTGTGCTCTGATACCATCTTGTAGCGACCAGACCTCAAACAGTCTGATCTCTGTGCATCAGTGTCATCCCTGGATCGGTAATGCTGACACGCACAGTACTTGAGGATTTATAACAGAGTAGCAATCACACACTTATTGCATCGAATGTCTCATAAGAGAACTTATTACAATAAATATGGCTTAAGGCCATCTAATACGATAATAGTGGAAGGCTTGGAAGATAAAGTGAGTCCATCAACTCCAACGGCATAACTGACTGAAAGACCACGATCTAAGGCTCCTTACTCGTCGTCTGAAAAGTCTGCAACATGATACGTTGCAGCCCGAAATGGGTCAGCACATGGAATATGCTGGCATTGTAACACAAGAGAGTAATGAACAGAATAATGCTATCACTACATGCATATATGGCTGGTGGAGGTTGTATGGTTAATAGGTTTTGCGAAAAGCCAATTTTTTCCTACGACAAAGGAATAAATTTCATTTAACTATCATGGTGGTTGTCAAACATTGAGAAGGTTCACCCAACTCAATTCCAATTAAGCATCATCATTAAACCCAATCAAATTATATTAAGAGTGGTGAGATCCACATGACAATCCAAGAACTAGATACTTAAGATGTCCATAACCGGGGACACGGCTAACCATGATTAGTTTGTACACTCTGCACAGCTTTGCGCACTTTTCCCCACAAGACTTGATCTCCTCTGTTGAATTTCTCACACTACATGATGTTTGAGAAATGGATGACCGAGACACAGTCTTTCCGAAGAGGTCCCCGTAACCGATAGATAGGCCTGTACACCTACAATTCCCTACATCTGCTAGCCCATCATGGAAAGGTTTCCCACAACTTACTCAACTATGCCAGAGCCCATAATGGCATGTGGCTGCACACGGAAGTTTCTAGCTTGAATAATCTTATGATCCCTTTGAGCCTGGGTGGCAGTCCATAGGAGAATCACATGGTACCCCGGGATTTCCAAAAAAATACAGGCAACACTGGGTTCCCCAGGTGCCTCGATCCACCCAGATGTGTATTAAAGTTGCCACCTTAAGTTAACTATTAATTAACAATACTCACATCTGTCATGAATACACTCAAACCCAAACCACGTCTACGAGCATAGCATAGCAATATAAGCAACGTAGAAGTAACTCCCATGGGTTTGATAATAAACAGGTGAATAGGTACTACCTCATCTACTTCCCAACCCACAATTTATTCAGATCCTAACCATGCAATTGTTTGAGGATTGATCTAATGCAATAAAACTAGGTAGTAAAGAGGTATGATCCAAGTGTTACTTGCCTTGCTGATGATCCGTGAAATCTAGGGACTCGTAGTAGCACGCTCGCACTCCGGGTACTCTATCGCAATCAAACAAGCATACAATAAGTAATCAAGCAAGATGCACAGGTAAAACTCAAATAAGAAGATCTAACCAGAAAGTTCAACTTAAAAACTCCTGTTTGCAAAAAGAATATAATCAAACGAAGCAACAAAACTCAAACTGCGAAAGAAACAAGCTTCGATTACTAATCTGGACTAAAGTCAAATTTTACAGTAGCAAAAACTTGTTTAAGTTGATTAAACAGAAAGAGGGCTTCGAGGCGAAACTCTAGGCGCTTAAATCGCCTGATTCTGATAAACGAGCGTAAAGTTAAACTAAAACAAAAATCGGATCAGAAATCGCGATCGAAAATCATCACGAAAAATCCGAGAAAAAGAAAAACTGACGAACAGGCTAACGAACGAACCTTCGCTGTCTAGGGCTAACGGGCGAAAACCGTTCGTTAAAACGAACGTATGGACGAACATCCGCTATATAGCTAAACCAGAAAAAAAATAAAACCGATCTAATAAAAATATGCATCTAGGTTTTTACCGAAAAACCGAACCGGTCAAAGGAAACTGGCGGCGGCGGCGGCGAACTCGGGCAGCTCCGGTGAACTCCGACGACGGCGGCGAGGTGGCGAGCCGGCGGCGCGGCTCCGGTGGGGCGGCTGGCTGGCGCGGCTAGGGTTTCGGCGGGGCGGGCTGGTGGGCTACGGGGTTGCGGCCTCGGCGGATTATAAAGCCCCCCCCCCCCCGACGGAGTCCCGGGCGGGTACGGCCCAAACTCGGTTTCCTCTTTTTTTTTTAAATATATTCCGCGTAGAAAAATGAATAAAAGAAATACTAAATGGACCCCGTCCTCTAAAAATATGCTGGACAAGGTGAACATTTATTTGGGCCTCTAATGCAATTTTGAAAAACACATATTTTTCCTAATTCAAATAAAATAGCGATAAAAAATCTGAATAAAAACCTTATTTGATTTTAACATTAAATCTCCAATATTTCTTTATTTTGAGGAAGTCATTTTATCATCTCTCTCTTTTCTTTTTATAAAAGAAATATTCGAAGAGAAAATTAATTAAAATTAAACGACCCTCTTTTGAAAATTCGAGAAAAACTCAAATATGAAAATAACGAAATTCCCAACTCTCTCTGTGGGTCCTTGAGTTGTGTAGAATTTCTAGGATCAAGCCAAAATGCAATAAAATATGATATGCAAAGATGACCTAATGTATAACATTCCAAATTGAAAATTTGGGATGTTACATTCCGTGACGACTCTGTTAGTATGGGCGGTATTATTGCCAAACAGTTAAGTCTAAACCGTACAAAGGACCCCATCTTCGTAGGTGTCTATGCTTCACGTCTTGCTGCACACTATAACATACCTATTAGGCAGTACGAAAAGGAAGAAAAATTGGTGCCTACTATTTATTTAGATTACAAGAGTATAGTAGCACATGATTTTATTGTTAAGAATAGGGAAAATGAGCTTAAATACAAATTGTTCTTTGATAAACATCATCTTGAGACTATTACCCTGCCTGCTCCTTCCTTGTTTGATTTATCTGCAGGCAAGTACCTTGTTCCGTATGAGGCCATTCATGCCTACCGGAACCTTACATCAGCTGCTGAGCCAGAGCCGGAACCACAATTTGAGCCTCCACAATAGTCTGATTACTAGTGGGATCCGGAGGTGATTGCCAGCCAGTGGCAATCTGACTATGCATCACAGTACGACCCCAGTTACAACTTTGGATATCCGCCAGGCCAGTCGTGGCCATAGACCAACTTAGGCCAAAAGCCTAAGCTTGGGGGAGTACGTATTTCCCACCAACATTACATTTATGTTCACACACTCATTGCTAGTTGTCGATGCTCATACTTTTTCATTGTATCATCCATACTAGTTTATTTCCTTTTTATGCCTTCTTCTTGTGTGTTTGATAAACCTTAGGGAAAACCAAAAAATTACTTGTAGCTTTTAGCTAGCTTTAATTTCTATGCATGTAGTAGTAATTAAAAAAACAAAAAGATTTCATGTTCTTCTTTTGCTTGTTGGGAGCTTTCCCGTGTAAATAGTTTTATTTCTTTTCTTTTCTTTGGGGGTCGATAGGAGAAGACCATAATTAAATTGTTGAAGTGACTCCTATATGCATTATTGTTGATTTAACCAAGAGTCTATATTGCCTTGTCTTCTCCTGTTTATTGAATGCATTATTGTTGAAGTGACTCCTATATGCACGTGCACTGTTATTATTATTCACATCATTCGGTCATGCAAGTGAAAGGCAATTATGACGATATATGATGGACTAATTGAGATGGGAGAAGCTGGTATGAACTCGACCTCTCTTGTTTTTGTAAATATGATTAGTTCATCGTTCCTGATTCGGCCTATTATGAATAAACGTGTTTGCAATGACAATTAGAGATTATAGTTGCTTATGCCATGCTTAATTAGCTAGGAGCTTATAATGGTTTACCTTGCGTGCCAACATGCTATTAAAATGGTTGTGATGTGGTATGATAGGGTGGTATCCTCTTTTGAACGATTCGAGTGGGTTGACTTGGCACATGTTCACGCATGTAGTTGAAACAAAATCAACATAGCCTCTACGATATGTATGTTCATGGTGCATTATATCCTACTCATGCTTGCATTCGATGTTCATTAATTTTAATGCATGTTCATGACTGTTGTCGCTCTCTAGCTGGTCGCTTCCCAGTCTTTTTCTAGCCTTCACCTGTACTAAGCGGGAATACTGCTTGTGCATCTGATCCTATAAACCCCAAAGTTGTTCCATATGAGTCCGCCATACCTATCTATATACGGTATCTACCTGCCGTTCCAAGTAAATTTGTATGTGCCAAACTCTAAACCTTCAAATAAACATTCTGTTTTGTATGCCCGAATAGCTCATGTATCAACTAGGGATGTCCGTATCTTCCATGTTAGGCGGGTTATTCTCAAGAGTGGACTCCACTCCTCACTCACGAGAAAATGACTGGTCACCGGGATGCCCAGTCCCATGCTTTATGCAAATCAAATAAAAATAATTGCAAACAAAACTCATCCTGGGACTGTTGTTAGTTGGAGGCACTTGTTGTTTCGAGCAAGCCATGGATTGATGCTTGTTGGTGGAGGGGGAGTATAAACTTTACCATTCTGTTTGAGAACCGCCTCTGATGCGTGTAGCATGGAAGATATCGCCATCTCTTGGTTGTTATGTTGACAATGAAAGTATACCACTCAAATATTATTCACCTCTATTTCAAAATCGAGCTCTGGCACCTCTACAAATCCCTGCTTCCCTCTGCGAAGGGCCTATCTATTTACTTTTATGTTGAGTCATCATCCTCTTATTAAAAAGCACTAGTTGGAGAGCACCGCTGTCATTTGCATTCATTACTGTTAGTTTACATTGAGTATGACTTGACTGGATCTCTTTCTCCATGAATTACAATTTCTAGTCAGTCCTTGATCTTTAAAGGTGCTCCGCATTTATGTTTTGCAGTCTCAGAAAGGGCTAGCGAGATACCATCTTGTTATATCATATTATGATTGTTTTGAGAAAGTGTTGTCATCCGAGATTTATTATTATTGCTCGCTAGTTGATTATGCCATTGATATGAGTAAACATGATACCTAAGAGTTATTGTGAATATGGTTAGTTCATAATCCTTGCCGAAAACTTGAATGCTGGCTTTACATATTTACAACAACAAGAGCAAACAGAGTTTGTAAAAGTTTTTCTTTATCACTTTCAGTTTGTCAACAGAATTGCTTGAGGACAAGCAAAGGTTTAAGCTTGGGGGAGTTGATACGTCTCCGTCGTATCTACTTTTCCAAACACTTTTGCCCTTGTTTTGGACTCTAACTTGTATGATTTGAATGGAACTAACCCGGACTGACGCTGTTTTCAGCAGAATTGCCATGGTGTTATTTATGTGCAGAAACAAAAGTTCTCGGAATGACCTAAAACTCCACGGAGATTATTTTTGGAAATAATAAAAAATACTGGCAAAGAATCAAGGCCAGGAGGCCCACACCCTAGCCATGAGGGTAGGGGGCGCGCCTGCCCCCTGGGCGCGCCCCCCTGCCTCGTGGGCCCCCTGGAGCTCCACCGACCTCAACTCCAACTCCATATATTCGTGTTCGGGGAGAAAAAATAAGGGAGAAGGATTCATCGCGTTTTACGATACGGAGCCGCCGCCAAGCCCTAAACTCTCTTGGGAGGGCTAATCTGGAGTCCGTTCGGGGCTCCGGAGAGGGGAATCCGTCGCCGTCGTCATCATCAACCATCCTCCATCACCAATTTCATGATGTTCACCGCCGTGCATGAGTAATTCCATCGTAGGCTTGCTGGACGGTGATGGGTTGGATGAGATTTACCATGTAATCGAGTTAGTTTTGTTAGGGTTTGATCCCTAGTATCCACTATGTTCTGAGATTGATGTTGCTATGACTTTGCTATGCTTAATGCTTGTCACTAGGGCCCGAGTGCCATGATTTCAGATCTGAACCTATTATGTTTTCATGAATATATGTGAGTTCTTAATCCTATCTTGCAAGTCTATAGTCATCTACTATGTGTTATGATCCGGCAACCCTGAAGTGACAATAATCGGGACCACTCCCGGTGATGACCGTAGTTTGAGGAGTTCATGTATTCACTATGTGTTAATGCTTTGGTCCGGTACTCTACTAAAAGGAGGCCTTAATATCCCTTAGTTTCCACTAGGACCCCGCTGCCACGGGAGGGTAGGACAAAAGATGCCATGCAAGTTCTTTTCCATAAGCATGTATGACTATATTCGAAATACGTGCCTATGTTACATTAATGAATTGGAGCTAGTTCTGTGTCACCCTATGTTATGACTGTTACATGATGAACCGCATCCGGCATAATTCTCTATCACCGATCCATTGCCTACGAGCTTTCCATATATTGTTCTTCACTTATTTACTTTTTCGTTGCTATTGTTATCATCACTACAAAACACCAAAAATATTACTTTTGCTATCATTACATTTTTCTACCATTACCACTACTATCTTATTACTCTGCTACTAAACACTTTGCTGCATATACTAAGTTTCTAGGTGTGGTTGAATTGACAACTCAGCTGCTAATACTTGAGAATATTCTTTGGCTCCCCTTGTGTTGAATCAATAAATTTGGGTTGAATACTCTACCCTCGAAAATTGTTGCGATCCCCTATACTTGTGGGTTATTAGGGGGTGACGCGGCGCTGGAGGAACTCCTTCATCACCATGGACGCAGTCACGCCTAGATCTTTCAGCCTCTTCAACCGGAGCCAGACGAAGGCAAGGCGGGGGTCCGCGAGCTTCTCACGGCCCCAGCCGAAGCTGGGAACGGCGGGCGCCAAAGGGGGCGAGAGCAGGGGCTGAGCACACTGACGTCCACGAACACCCACCGTGTTCGAAACCCGCTCGCAGATGGTGGGAGCTCAAAGTCAATCCCCGAGCCTGCCGTCGCAGCCACCGCCTGGAAGCTCAGACATCCCGAGCATTGTCGAGAATCGGTTAGGTGCAGCGACAAGAAATGGCACAGTAGGACCACGGAAGGGGGAATGCCCACCATGGCCTCGCAGACGAAAGCAAAGACAGTAAGAAGGGAGACTGATTGGGGATCCAGGTGCCACATATGGATCTGATAGTGGGAGAGCACGGCGTTGAAGAAGGCAGAGAAAGGAGGAACCAGGCCAGCCCACAAGGCGTCGATGAAGAATGGAACATCGGTGGCTGTCCTGTCAACGGAGGCGCGAGATGTAGGCCAGGCTGTCGTCCTCCCCCAGTCGTTGGAGTCAGTGGCGAGCGCAGGGCGAACCTTGTCCATGGCTTCCTGGTTGAGCACCAGTGACCGGCCAACGGCGGGTTCAACGGCCGGGGGTGGCCCAGCTGAAGACTGAGACTTCCTCTTTTCCTTCTTCGTTCGCCGGGGCGCCATAGCAACGAGGAGGGCTGAGCTCGGGACAGAGTGGAGGAGGAGGTTATTGTTTCAAAAAGGCAGGAGAGTTGGAGGGGCACGTCACCGGCAATGGGGGGTAACTGTGTAAGACACGGTGGCCGCCTAGCCAGGTGGATATCAAGGCTGCGTGGGGAAGTGGAGACGCCCACGTCCAATCGACCGACACACGTCAAACAAGCCGCGGGCTGTTGGGGCCCGCGGCGCTCCACACTTGCCCTTTGGCTTCGCTCTGAAGCCAAGTCTGAGCGCGCCTTTGGCCCGGGGGCTACTGTGGGCGTCCTGGGAACGGGGGTCCCTAGACTTGCCTGCCTGCGGCCCATAGTGTGGCCCCACCAGCGGCCCTGTATGGCCCATCTTCACCAGCAAACACTCAAGACCCTCGCGAGGCGGATGATGCAAGACCTCCTCGGGGGCGGCCTCGACAGGCTGGCTCGCGAGGGGCGGAGAGATCAAGGCAAGGGGCACCTCGCGAGGTTCCTATGACGCAAGCCATGACGTCCAAGGCCAGGCAGGCACCAGGCGGGCGCCAGTGGGCGCAGTGTCCTCGTTTCCTCTTTGTTGCTAAGGAGGCAAGCACAGGTGAGGAGTCCCGAGGTAGCAGGCAAAGGTTTCCATATCGGTGCAACGAGACCAAGACCGGCAGGACGGCAGGACGGAGGTCACCGTGGAGCCCAGGATGGAGTCATCACCAGAGCCTTTGGCAGGCGAAGACCATCTTTTGTCAGGATAGCTTGTACTAGCTGTCCCCCTTCAAATTGGCCATTGTGGGATCCCTTCCCGCCTAATATTTGGGAAGAGGGCCCGGTCCTCTATATATAGGAGTAGCCACCACCGTAGAGAGGGGAGATCTCATCTGGGACCGGATCCACTCCACCGAGGCAACCACACAAACTCACCAAGCACAAGAGCACCTCTCCTTAGGAGGTTGTTCTTCCCTTGTAACTGTTCATCCTCAGCCCAAGAGGCAGTCCTCCACACCACACTGGAGTAGGGTATTGCACCACATCGGTGGCCCGGACCAGTATAAATCTTGTGTCTCTTTGTTCTGCGAGTTCGACGCACTAAGCCTTGAGATTGCGGCGAGGACGTGAGCTAGAGGGAGGAGATATCTCCATGCGCACCTCAGTGTTCGTACCTCAAGGGTTTTGCTGGAACCCGAAATCCGACAGTAAGGCATCATGGCTTTGAGAAATTTCCGCTTGATCCAATTGTCATTTGTATCCTTGCTCCCATGATCTCGGAGTGAGACCGCGAGTGTGGTTAGTCTCCGGTAGAGCTCACGAGGTTCTTCACCTTCATTCATAGGAAATTCATCTGCTTCATCTTGCACCACTTCATAGTTGGAGCGTTGAATGCTTGCACTTCCCTTGTAAGAGGGCCACAATGCTCCCCAAGAAGCCACTAGGGCCACCGTATTCTCCTCACGCCCTCACACAATGTGAGATGTCGTGATTCCACTATTGTTGCCCTTGAAGGCGGCGACCAAACCTTTACAAACAAGGTTGGGGCAATCTCCACAACTTAATTGGAGGCTCCCAACAACACCACGAAGCTTCACCACAATGGAGTATGGCTCCGCGATGACCTCAACCGTCTAGGGTGCTCAAATACCCAAGAGTAACAAGATCTACGAGGGATTAGTGGGGGAATCAAATTTCTCTTGGTGGATGTGTAGATCGGGGCCTTCTCAACCAATCCCTAGGAAATAAACAAGTTTTATTGGCTAGGGAGAGAGATCGGGCGAAAATGGAGCTTAGAGCAACAATGGAGCTTGGGGTGGAAGAGGTAAGTCAAGTCGGAGAAGAAGACTCCCCTTTTATAGTGGAAGAACAAATCCAACCATTATCCACCAACTCAGCCAGCGACGCACGGTACTACCGCACCGGAGACGCGGTACTATCGCTGTTGACACCAGATTTTGGCATGGTCACGAATCTGGGTTTGTATGCAAAAGTTAGAGGCAACACTTCGTAGGTCGGCCCTGAGTGAGAAATTATTCGGCCTTTGTCGGCTGAATGAAACCTTGCCGGGGTAAAACCTTGCCGATGTGAGGGCTTGCCGGCGTGAAAGCTTGCCGGCGGAGAAGCTTGCCAGCATGGAAAGCTTGCCAGCGGAGAAGCTTGCTGGTGTGAAACCTTGCTGGGGAGGAAAGCTTGCCGGGGGGAAAAGCTTGCCGGCCGAAGACCTTGCCGGGGCTGAAAAGCTTGCCGGGAAAGAGCTTGCTGGGTGGAAACTGTCAAGGCCAATCCGACCAGAAGTTGAAGATGGGCTCAAATGATTATCTAGATGGACTCGGATGAAGAAGTGTTCAACATGAAAGTTATTCGTAACGTCGAAACGGTCAACTTTGCTTTTGGGGTCATCATCATCCGACATAGTATACGACCTGCAGAGACGCTACAAGAGTCGGATGGTCTAGTCAGCTACATGACCGAGTCCGACTCGAAATTAAAGATGACCCCGTGGAGTATTCAAGATGGCCTTATTTGGAAAAGTGATCAACATACGGATTGTTGGCCTCATCGAAGCGTACAAAATTGATATTTGAACCATCTCCATCAGAAGTCATATGCAGGTTCCACGGCCCGCGTAAGGAGCAAGACAGAAGATTGGATCAGATTCGGGCTGAATCCAAGTGGGACCAGAACTAGGACTCTAGGTCGTGAATTGATGTAATTTTCTTGTAAGGAAAGCCTAGATGAATCTTTTGCTTGGACGGGAAGTCCAGCCGCCTCTTATATATGTTGGGGGTGACGGCCGATTGAACAACACACAATCGAACAAATCAATATATTACTTTTCGTCTACGTTTTATCTCTCCACCGTTTTTCTCTCTCGTTCTTCGCTGTTCTTCGTGTTTGAGAGCTGCGAATCTCGAGGCTCTAGGGGCGAGTGAATCGACCTAGGGCAGCCCATAGCTGCCGCAATCCCTGACGGGGTCCCTCCTGGGTGCGCGGGGTTTCGGGTCTGCAACCCGCCGACTGTCTTGCGTATCGCGCTGTCGGTCGGGTCTCCTTCGACGTGAGCTGCGGTGCATCACCCCGGGCGTTGAGGGTACACGTGATGTGTTCGTGTGTCAACACACTTTTTGGCGACTCCGCTGGGGGCACAAAGATTAATCGTCATCATCCACCATGTCTGATATTCCCAAGCCATCTGAGGTAGACGCCGATAACATCATTAAGCCCAGTCTTGATGAGATATCGGCCGATCATCGCCAAGTTTATGAGGAGTACAAGAAGGCGCGCGAGGAAAAGGACTTGTAGGAGTTCCTTGCAAAGTTCAAGAAGGATCGCCAAGGCAACATCACTCCGATTAAAGAAATCAAGTTCCCTCCTCTTCAAGCCGAGCAGGTTAAACCCTCTGTAAGTACTGCCTTTTCTCCTGACCAGTGGGCTGAGATTGAAAGTCGTATTGCTGATGGTAACAATCTAGTATACCAAACTTTCATAGAAAATACTAATGCTCATAAGAATACATCTCAATCGTCTAGTGGTAATGATGGTGTAGCTGCTAGTGTGCAAAACCCTAATCTGGCTTTACCTATTGCATCGGCACCTCCCGTGCCGATGGCTTATTATCCTACTCAAACAAATCAGATTGTGACTGCACCTATTAATCCTATTATGAGCATGCCAGGTTCGGTGGCAACGCCGAACCAAACCCTACCTACAGCTACAACCACTCGACCATTACCGAACTATAGTTCGGCATACGTGCCATAGTTCATACCTAATGCTAGTAGTCCTACTCCTCCTATGCCGCTGCCACAAGTTGCATCGTCCACTATGGATGATGGTCTAGCTAATCTTAGAGAGGAAATGGCTAAGATGCTTCGAGAGTATTTTGGAGTTGAGTTACCTCGGAATCGGATTTACCAAAAGCCGTACCCCGAATACTTTGATGCCATCCAGTGCCCTCCGGGATACAAGATTCCAGATTTTGTTAAGTTCAATGGATAGGGCACAAAAACCACATGGGAGCATGTCAGTCAATACTTGGCACAATTAGGTGAAGCAGGCTCACTAAATGAGTTGAAAGTGCGGTTATTTCCTCTATCATTAACTGGTACCGCATTTTCATGGTTTTCTTCTTTACCACATGGTTCCATTCGGGTTTGGTCGCAGCTAGAGAAGAAGTTTCATGATCACTTTTATAGCGGCGACAATGAACTCAAGTTGTCACATCTAACATCGGTTAAACAGAAGCATGATGAATCGGTCTCCGATTACGTCAAGAGATTCAGAGAAACAAAAAATCGGTGTTTTAGTTTGGTGATAACCGAGAGGGACTTGGCAGACCTAGTGCTGAGTGGTTTGAGAACTCCCATTAGAGAAAAGCTAGAAGGCTACAAGTTTTTAAATATCAACCAAGTCTTACAAAGGGCTTTGGCTCAGGAAAGCCGAAGCAAAGACCTCAAAGAAGTGCATAGATACAAAGTCGACCGTCCAAAGATGAATATGGTGGAATATGGTAGTGATCACTCGGACGATGAGGGTGATGTTTTTTCTACTGAATTTGTTTGGCCATCTAAGGTCAAACCCTTTACTTGCAATGATCTAAAACCGATTCATAAGAATCATGATGAAGAGATGAAGTTTACTTTTAACATTGCTAAGTGTGATAAAATATTTGATGCTTTGCTGCAGGCTAAGATTATTAGAATATCTCATACTTTACCACCGTTTGAAGAGCTAAAACGGCGTGCTTATTACAAGTATCATAATTCTTTTTCTCATGCTACTAACGATTGCAATGTTTTTCGACGACAGATACAATCGGCCATTAATGACGGACGATTGAACTTTTCTGAAATGCAAGTTGATAAACAGCCTTTTCCAATTAATACCATGGATTTGGAGGGAAAGATGCTACTCATTCGGTCGGAGGTTGCCAAATCTGCTAATAAAGCTAATGTCATTGTTGGTGAGCCCGGAAAAGACAAGGAGGGTGACAAGGTCTTGGGGAGACAGGTTGTGCTTGACAAGCAACCCTGTGGCAAGGAGACAATCAAAATCACCATCAAGAATCCTACACTCGGGGGGCAACCGCAAGCGCAAGAAAATACTCGTGTTAAATTTGTCAAGCCCAAAAGTCCAGAAGTTCGCAAGTGGAAGACGAATAAAGCTAAAGTGCAGCGCAAGAAAATCGAGCCAACTTTTGATATGTTGTTCTCCAAGTATGCCAATCATGCAGCCGGTTCTAGCTCTAACCGGTCACCAAATTTGAAGCGCTCAAGGTCACCTCCTCGGGAAGAATTTCAGCATCATGCAAGGCCGTATGGGTCATGGGCGCCTGGACCATGGGTACCGCCTCTCCCCTATGTACCATATTACATGGGAGACCTCAATGGAGGATGGTGGCAGCCCCCAATGGCCCCTTATGCTTTTCATCCGGGTTGGGCAGAACAAAGGAGGCCCATTCATGAGAGACTTTCTTATCCCACACGAGGCCGTTTGAACAATAGTGTCAATCAGCCAGTGCAAGATAATCAAAAAAGGTTCGGCAAGCAAGAATGGCGTGTTAAGTCACCAAGTGCTGTAACGGTCAAGTCAAGCAAAGGCAAGGAAAAAAACCGATGCTGACTCACTCATCTTGGGCACCGAAACATTCACCATACAACAGCCGATTATGCATAGCAATCCGACTGAGCTGATACTTGCTATCGCACCAAAGCACTCGGCTAATGACCTTGAAAGAAACACCAGCCAAGTAAAGATGAGAGATCCTAAATACACTCAGCCAAAGTGGTGTCCTCCAGGGCTGACAAAAACACAAAAGAGGAAACTACAGAGGTTAAGGAGTCAAGAGATGACAAAACAAGAAGCCGAGAAGCAAAGGGATAAGTTGTTCAATGACACTCGGCCCATGGTGCCTACAAAACAAGTGTGGAGGCCTAAGCAAATACAAGATGCAGTTGCTTCTACACCTATCACAGCAGCACCTGCGCCACCAAAGGAGGACGATGCGACAGCTATTACATTATCTGCGACACTTCTTACTTCTCCTTCACTTGGACAAATTTCAGAATCGGTGGATGCACTTGAAGAAGAGGATGATATGTTGGACTATGAGTCTACGCCGGTTCATGAAGGTATGGATATCAATATGGTATATTACTTACCTGCTGAGTTTCATGCTGTCAATGAGGAAGGGGAGGTGGCTCAGCTGGATTTTGGCCCTAAAAATGCAATATTCGAGAAGCCAAAAGACCTAGTAACGCATCTGAAACCGTTGTATCTCAGAGGTCATATCAATGGATCACCGCTCACTCGGATGCTTGTTGATGGTGGTGCTGTGGTGAATCTTATGCCATATTCGGTCTTCAAAAAATTGGGGCTGCATGATGAAGAGTTGATAAAGACCAACATGGTTCTCAATGGATTTGAAGGCAAAGAGAAAACTGAAGCCAAAGGTGTGATGTATGTGGAGCTCACTATGGGAAGTAAAACTTTGGCTATCGCATTCTTTGTCGCTGAGGTGCAAGGTAACTACAATGTCATATTAGGCCGTGATTGGGTTCATGCAAACCAGTGCGTGCCATCCACTATGCACCAATTTTTGATCCAGTGGGTTGATAATGAAGTGGAAGTTATTCATGCGGATAACTCGGCATGTGTTGCTTTGGCCGAGGCATCGGTGGATTGGCAACACCCAAATGCTACTTGCTTGACGGGACGTGACTTATCAGAATTCGATTTTCTCAGCGCAACCAAGAATGGTTTCGTGCCCGTCTCTTTAAAGCCGACTGAATGCAATCGGCTCCAAGGTATGATATGCTTAAATGGATCCTAACTCAGAGTGGTTACAAAAGCGACTTGTAGAATATCGATCCAATGAGAACGATATGTATGAGTCTATAGAAGAGTTAGATGATATGGATAGATTAGGACAATGTTTTACATCGGCCGATCCATTAGAAGAGATAGATATAGGAGATGGTTCAACTCCTAGGCCGACATTTGTAAATGCAAATTTAAGAGCCGATCATAAAGCTAAGTTGATCGAGCTGTTGAAAGAATATGTCTGTTGCTTTGCGTGGGAATATCATGAGATGCTAGGTTTAAGCCGAGAGCTAGTGGAGCATCAGTTACCTATAAAGGCTGGTTTTGGACCATATAAACAATCGGCCAGAAAGTTTAATCCAAAAACATATGACCGGATCAAGGAAGAGATCGGTCGTTTGCTTAAAGCTAATTTTATTAGACCTTGCAGGTATGCCGAGTGGATTTCTAACATTGTCCCAGTGGAAAAGAAAGGATCCGGCAAGTTGAGGGTGTGCATTGACTTCAGAGATCTGAATAGGGCTACACCCAAAGATGAGTATCCCATGCCAATAGCCGATATGCTTATTAATGATGCTTCTGGACATAAAGTTATTAGCTTTCTAGATGGTAATGCCGGATACAATCAGATTTTTATGGCCAAAGACGACATGTCCAAGACAGCTTTTCGTTGCCCTGGTTTTCTTGGTTTATTCGAGTGGACAGTGATGACATTCGGATTAAAAAATGATGGTGTCACATATCAAAGGGCTATGAATTTGATTTTTCATGATTTACTCGATGTCATACTTGAAGTTTATATTGATGATATTGTTGTCAAATCGGATGCTTTTTAATCTCACTTGGCCGATTTGCGTTTAGCTTTTGAAAGAATGAAAAACTATGGACTAAAGATGAATCCTTTGAAGTGTGCATTCGGTGTGTCAGCTGGTAAGTTTTTGGGCTTCATTATCCATGAAGATGCCATAGAGATTGATCCCAAAAAGATAGAGGCCATACAGAAAGTGGAAGCTCCAACATGCAAGAGAGATATGCAAAAGTTCCTTGGCAAGGTCAATTACTTGAGGAGGTTCATAGCTAATTTGTCAGGGAAGGTTGATGCATTTACTCCTATACTTCGGTTAAAGAATGATGCTGATTTCACTTGTGGGGCAAAACAGCAAGAAGCATTTGATATGATCAAGAATTATTTGTGCACTCCTCCGGTGACGAAAGCACCCAAGCATAGGGAACCCTTCAGGCTTTACATTGCAGCAGAAGAAGAAGTTATTGGTGCTGTTTTTACTCAAGAAACCGAGGGAAAAGAGCATGCTATTACATATTTGAGCAGGCACTTGTTGGGCGCCGAGACAAGGTATACATTTATTGAGAAACTATGTCTATGCTTATATTATGCTTGCACAAAATTGAGACATTATTTAGTGCTGAGTGCTTGTATAGTAGCTTGTCAAACCGATGTCATTAAATACATGTTGCATAGGCCAATACTTAGTGGTAGAATTGGCAAGTGGGCTTATGCTTTGATTGAATATGATTTGGCTTATGAATCTCTAAAATCCATGAAAGGCCAAATCATTGCTAAATTTATTGTTGAACATCGGATTGATGACAAGTATGACATTGATATAAACCTTGTCTCATTAGTACCGTGGAGGTTATATTTTGATGGTTCAGTTTGTAGCAATGGCCAAGGTGTTGGTATTGTTTACATATCTCCTCATGGTGCTGTTTTTAAAGCCTCATGCCGCTTAGAATATTTTTGCACAAATAATCAAGCCAAATATGAAGCATTGTTCTTCGGTTTAGAGATGTTGCTTGCCATAGGTGTTACACATATTGAGGCTTATGGTGATTCGTTACTAGTGGTGCAGCAAATATCCAAAGTCTTTCAGTGTTTGGACGAATCACTTAATGTTTATCTTAATAAATGTCTAGATATAATTTCTACTTTGGATTGTTTTAGCATTGCTCATATATCTAGACATGACAATTGGAAAGCAAATGGGTTGGCACAACACGCATCCGGCTACCATGTTGATCATGGCGTGTTTCATATTTCTGAAAAGCCGATGTCTAGTCTTGCCGACGTAGGGGAGGCCGAACCGGAGCCCACCGTTTCGGCCATTAATGAAATATTCAATGCAGGAGAAAGTCAAGACTGGAGGAAACCCATTGTTGATTATTTGTGTGATCCTAGTAGAAGGGTGGACAGGGCTGTTCGGCGGATGTCTTTCAAGTATACAATGAGAGATGATGATCTCTATCGCCGAACGGTTGATGATGTTCTTCTAAAGTTCTTGGACGAGGACCAAGCGAGAGTTGCTATGGGGGAGGTCCATGAAGGTATTTGTGGCACTCATCAATCGGCTCCCAAGATGAAATGGTTGCTACGACATGCTGGATTTTATTGGCGGACTATGATTAATGATTGCTTCAGATATTACAAAGGGTGTGAAGCTTGTCAAAAATTTGGTGATATTCAGCTGGCTCCTGCTGCTATGTTACATCCCATTATCAAGTTGTGGCCTTTCAGAGGATGGGGTTTATACTTTATTGGACAAATTCATCTGTCTTCCTCAAAGGGGCATCGGTTCGTATTGGTGGCAACCGATTATTTCACTAAATGGTCTGAAGCAGTACCTCTCAAGAACATGACACATACGGAGGTGATTAAATTCATAACCGAGCACATTATTCATAGATTTGGCATTCCTCAAACATTGACTACAGATCAAGGCTCCTCTTTCATGTCACACCAAGTCAGAGAATTTGCCGAATCTTATAACATAAAATTGCTCAATTCCTCTCCATATTATGCCCAAGCCAATGGACAAGCTGAGTCTAGAAATAAAATTTTAATCAAGCTCATCAAGAGGAAGATTGAGGATAATCCAAGGAGATGGCATGAGTTGTTGTCTGAAGCTTTGTGGGCACATAGGATCTCAAGACATGGTGCTACAAAGGTGACTCCATATGAGCTAGTATACGGTCAAGAGTCTGTTTTACCGGTGGAAGTGAATTTGAATGCTTTGAGAATAGCCAAACAAAATGATTTATCGGCAGTAGACTTTTATAACTTGATGATGGACAATATTGATGAGATTGCTGATAAACGTTTGGCTGCTTTGAAGGCCATAGAGAGGGACAAGTTGAGGGTAGCAAGGGCTTACAATAAGAAGGTTAAGTTGAAGAATTTTCAAGTTGGCGATCTCGTCTGGAAAGTAATTCTCCCGATTGGTTCAAGGGATAGAAAATTCGGGAAGTGGTCTCCAAGTTGGGAAGGTCCTTTTAGAATTGCAAGAATAGTTCCCGGAAACTCTTATTTGGTGGAATACGTACAAGGGGCACTGTTACCTCAAGCTCTCAATGGCAAGTACTTGAAGAAATACCACCCTAGTGTGTGGCAAGAAGCCTAGGTGGGCAATGGCCGGTATAAAATTATCGCCCTTAGCACAAACATGGCCGATACCTGATTATTGTCCTGAGGAAAATAAATGGCCGATGGAGTGTTGACATCATCCTTAGAACAAACACAATACAAGTTATTTTTCGGCACACAAGCTTTGCCGAAAAACAGGGGGGCATGTGTTGACACTAGATTTTGGCATGGTCACGAATCTGGGTTCGTATGCAAAAGTTAGAGGCAACACTTCGCGGGCTGGCCCTGAGTGAGAAAGTATTTGGCCTTTGCCGGCTGAATGAAACCTTGCCGGGGTAAAACCTTGCCGATGTGAGGGTTTGCCAGTGTGAAAGCTTGCAGGCGGAGAAGCTTGCCATCGTGGAAAGCTTGCCGGTGGAGAAGCTTGCCAATGTGAAACCTTGCCGGGGTGGAAAGCTTGCCGGGGGGGAAAGCTTGCCGGCCGAAGACCTTGCCGGGGCTGAAAAGCTTGCCCGAAAAGAGCTTGCTGGGTGGAAACTGTCAAGGCCAATCCGACTAGAAGTTGAAGATGGGCTCAAATGATTATCTAGATGGACTCGGATGAAGAAGTGTTCAACATGAAAGTTATTCGTAACATCGAAACTGTCAACTTTGCTTTTGGAGTCATCATTATCCGATGTAGTATACGACCTGCAGAGACGCTACAAGAGTCTGATGGTCCAGTCGGCTACATGACCGAGTCCGACTCAAAATTAAAGATGACCCCATGGAGTATTCAAGATGGCCTTATTTGGAAAAGTGATCAACATACGGATTGTTGGCCTCATCGAAGCGTACAAAATTGATATTTGAACCTTCTCCATCAGAAGTCATATGCAGGTTCCACGGCCCGCGCAAGGAGCAAGACAGAAGATTGGATCAGATTCGGGCTGAATCCAAGTGGGACCAGAACTAGGACTCTAGGTCGTGAATTGATGTAATTTTATTGTAAGGAAAGCCTAGATGAATCCTTTGCTTGTACGGGAAGTCCAGCCGCTTCTTATATATGTTGGGGGTGACGGCCGATTGAACAACACACAATCGAACAAATCAATATATTACTTTTCATCTACGTTTTATCTCTCCACCGTTTTTCTCTCTCGTTCTTTGCTGTTCTTCGTGTTTGAGAGCTGCGAATCTCGAGGCTCTAGGGGCGAGCGAATCGACCTAGGGCAGCCCATAGCCGCCGCAATCCCTGACGGGGTCCCTCCCGGGTGCGCGGGGTTTCGAGTCTGCAAAAGCGCCCGCCGACTGTCTTGTGTATCGCGCTGTCGGTCGGGTCTCCTTCAACGTGAGCTGCGGTGCATCACCCCCGGCGTCGAGGGTACACGTGACGTTTTCGTGTGTCAACAACCGCAAGGCACTACAGTACTACCGCCCATGCAGCAGTATCCAAAACAGCCCTAATGCGATGAAGCAGAGGGCGGTAGAACCGCTAGCGCGGTACTACCGCTCTCCCTTTCGGTACTACCGCAAGGCAGGGATACTCCAAATTTGGGAAGGCACGGACATATAAAAATACATCCGTGGCAACTTCTGCTGAGTTTAGATCTATGCAAAAATCTGACATGGTAGTACCTGTCGGATCACGGGTTCCGGCAAAACCCTCAAGTTTCGAACAGTAGGTGCGCGCGAATATCTCCCCCCGACCGATCCACGTCCTAACTCAGCTAAGATCTTACAAACTAACTCGACGAACTCGCAACACAAAGGACACAAGATTTATACTGGTTCGGGCCACCGTTGTGGTGTAATACTCTACTCTAGTGTGGTGTGGTGGATTGCCTCTTGGGCTGAGGATGAATAGTACAAGGGGAAGAACAGCCTCCTGAGGAGAGGTGTTCTTGTGCTCGGTGAACTTGTGGTTGTTCTGGTCTCTCTTGGCCAGACTGATCGATTGATCCTCCTCCTCCAGCTACGGTGGTGGCTAGTCCCATTTATAGAGGCCCTGGTCCTCTTCCGAAATATTCAGCGGGAAGGGAGCCAACAGCGGCCAGTTTAAAAGGGGACAGCTAGTACAGCTTATCCTGACAAAAGCAGTCTTCGCCTGCCAAAGGCTCTGGTGGTGACGTCGTCTTGAGCTCCACGGTGACCTCCGTCTTGCCGTCCTTCTGGTCTTGGTCTTGTTGCACTGATATGGAAACTTTTGCTTGACGCCTCGGTACTCCGCGCCCGCGCCTGCTTCCTTAGCACCGAAGAGGAAACAAGGACACTGTGCACGCTGGCGCCCGCCTGGCGCTTGCCTGGCCTTGGTCGTCATGGCTCACGTCACTAGAACCTCGCGAGGTTTGCCTGGCCTTGAACTCTCCACCCCTCGCGAGCCTGCCTGGTAAGGCCGCTCCTGAGGAGGTCTTGTGTCATCCGCCTCGCGAGGCTTGGCCCCTCGCGAGGGTCTTGAGTTTTTGCTGGTGAAGATGGGCCATACGAGCCCGCTCGCAGAGCCACGTCGTGGGTCGCAGGCAGGCAAGTCTGGGGACCCCCGTTCCCAGAATGCCGACGGTACCGCAAGCCAGGAGCGGTACTACCGCGTAGGGCACGGATGTAAGAAATTACGTCCACCCCTACTTCCGCTCGTGCTGCTGAGCCAGACCTAAGGCCACGGTACTACCGCGTCAGAGAAGCGGTATTACCGTGAGCATCTGCGGTAATACCGCGCCCATGGCCGGTACTACCGCAGGGGCCTGCAGTACTACCGCTCTGAGGAGCAGTACCACCGCATGCCCCAGTTCAGCAACACTAGAAGTCTTTCCTTTTGCAGAGATTCGGAGAAACGGAGGATGCTCCAAAGAGCCAAAGGAAAGGTGGTGCAAAAGGAACAGACGTGTACGTGTTGATTCCACCCAAACCTTTCCAATGCGGATCCCCTCTTAATAGTACGGCTTTCCTATGACTCAAACCACCGAAAAGAAACATAGAGAAACGCCATCTTTAATAGTCTTCGAGGGGCACCAAATCGTCTTGTGCCTAGACATGATATATCTGAAATGCTCAATGCACATGATTAGTTCGCAAAAGCATTGTCATCAATCACCAAAACTACTAAGGGCTAAATATGCCCTTACAACCTATTTTCGCCAAGTCATCAGCTCCTTGATTCTTTAATCGAGGAACATGATGGAGCACTGACCCTTCAAACTTCTTCTCCAACTTCCTTACTACGTTGTAGTATCTGGTCATGGCAGGGCTCCGGACATCCCATTCTTTCACCATTTGATCGACCACCAAGTCTGAGTCACCGTATATCATCAGGCGACGGACACCGAGTGAACTGGCCATACACAACCCGTAGAGAAGTGCTTTGTACTCAGCTTCCTTGTTGGAGGAATCGAAGTGAATCTGGAGAACGTAACTGCGCTTGTCACCTCTTGGGGATACTAGATCCACACCAGCACAAGAACCATTTAGCATATCGGATCCATCGAAAAACATGGTCCAGTGTTTCGAGTGAACTTTAGTTGGTTGCTGTTGCTCAATCCACTCAGCCAGGAAATCTGCAATTGCTTGAGATTTGATTGCCTTTTTTGCTTCAAACTTGATATCTAGAGGGAGAAGTCAATCGCCCACTTAGCCACTCGGCCGTTTGCATCTCGATTGTTCAAAATTTCTGATAGTGGAGCGTCGCTGACGACTGAAACCAAGTGGGCTGCAAAGTAATGTGCAACTTTGTTCGTGGTCAGATAAATTCTGCTGACAAGCTTCTGGTAATACGGATACCTTTGCTTGGACGGAGTGAGGACTTCAGAAATGTAGTACACTGGGTGTTGAACTTTGTAAGCTTTTCCTTCTTCCTCCCGAGCGACCGTGAGCACTATGCTGACAACTTGTCCAGTAGCTGCGATATACAACAATAGTGGCTCTTTGCTAACTGGGGTAGCAAGCACCGGCTGAGTGGAAAGTAGAGCTTTGAGTTCTACAAATGCTGCTTTAGCTTCAGGAGTCCACTCGAATGTGTCAGACTTTTTCATCAGTCGGTAAAGAGGCAATGCCTTTTCACTGAGACGAGAAATGAATCAGCTCAATGCACACGCACATGACATTTCATTCGGAGGATTGCTCCAATCATTTCCGGGTTTGCGTCGATCCCTCGTACGGAAATGAGAAAACCGAGTAGCTTTCCTCCTGGGACTCTGAATGTGCATTTAGACGGATTGAGCTTGATATCATATCTTCTTAGGTTGGCAAATGTTTCGGCAAGGTCAGCCAGCAGGTAGGAACCTTTGTGTGACTTGACCACGATATCATCCATGTAGGCTTCCATGTTTTGACTTATTTGAGTGAGTAGGCACTTCTGAATCATGTGCATGAACGTGGCACCAACATTCTTGAGACCAAAAGGCATGGTGGCATAGCAAAAGCACCCGAACGGGGTGATGAAGGTCGTTTTTATTTCATCGGGCCCATTTGATATGTCTCCAATGTATCTATAATGTATGAAGTATTTAGGCCAATATATTATCATTCTTGGATGTTTTACAATCATTTTATAGCAACTTTATATCATATTTTGGGACTAACCTATTGACCAAGTGCCCAGTGCCAGTTGCTATTTTTTGCTTGTTTTTTACATCGCATAAAATCAATATCAAACGGAGTCCCAACACCGTGAAACTTTGTGTAGATTTTTTATGGGCCAGAAGACTCCCAATGGGCCAAAGCAGCACCTGGAGGGTGCCCCGAGGGGGGGAACCCACCAGGGCCCCCTGGCACGCCCAGGTGGGTTTTGCCCACCTCGGTGGCCTCCCGCACCCCTTCTTTGCACTATAAATTCCAAAATATTCCGAAATCGTTCGGGGTTAACCTAGATCAGAAGTTCCACTGCCGCAGGGCTCCGTAGCCACCGAAAACCAATCTAGACCTGTTCCGGCACACTGCCGGAGGGGGGAATCATCTCCGGTGGCCATCTTCATCATCCCGGCGACCACCACAATGAGAAGGGAGTAGTCCACCCTCGGGGCTGAGGGTTTGTACTAGTAGATATGTGTTTAATCTCTCTCGCTCTCGTGATCTATATCATGGGCTTTGTTAATATAGTCGGGTCATATGATGTTTCTCCCCTCTATACTCTTGTTGTGATGAATTGAATCTTTACCCTTTTAAGTTTTGTCATGTCGGATTGAATGTTCAAATTTGAGAACACATGATATATGTCTTGCAGTATGAATACTTGAGGTGACAATTGGGGTATCTTATTGATTCACTTGATATATGTTATGGCATTCAACTCGCGGATTCCCATGGTGATATTGGGGTAATCTATGCATAGGGGTTGATGCACGTTTTTATTACCTTTTCTCCGACGGAAACTTCGGGGTCTCTTTATAGTTCTTTGTGTGGATTGAGTATTATGAATATGAATATGCTTTGGTGTTATTCTAGTACGAACTCTAGGATAGATCGAACGGAAACAATAGCTTTGTGTTATTTTAGTATGAACTCTTGAATAGATCGATCGGAAAGAATAGCTTTGAGGTGGCTTCGTACCCTACAAACAATTCCTATCTTTTGTCCTCCGCTAATAGGAATTCAGGAGTGATTCTTCGTTACACTTTGAGGGATAATCATATGATCCAACTATGTTAGCATTGTTGAGAGATTGCACTAGCGAAAGTACGGACCCTAGGCTTTGTTTTTAAGCATTGCAACACTATTTTTGTGCATGTTTACTATTACTTACCTTGTTGTTTTTGTAATTTCAGATTACAAAAACCAATATCTACCATCCATATTACACTTTTATTACCATCTCTTCGCCGAACTAGTGCACCTATACAATTTGCCATTGTATTGGGTGTGTTGGGGATACAAGAGATTTCTTGTATTTGGTTGTAGGGTCGTTTGAGAGAAATCATCTTCATCCTACACCTCTCATGGATTGATAAACCTTAGGTCATCCACTTGAGGGAAAATTGCTACTGTCCTACAAAACTCCGCGCTTGGAGGCCCAACACGTGTCTACAAGAATAAAGTTGCGTAGTAGACTTCAAGCTCTTTTCTAGCGCCGTTGCCGAGGAGGTGAGTGCTTGAAGGTATATCTTTAGATCTTGCAATTGAATCTTTTAGTTTCTTGTTTTATCACTATTTTGGTTTATAAAATAAAACTACATAAAAATGGAATTTAGGTTGCATCATACTATTGATCATCTTTATAATATCTTTCTTGAAAATGATGGATAAAAAATTGTGCTCAATTGTTAGAAGAAGAAGTCAATAAAATGTTTGGCACAAAATATTTGAACAATGAGCATGATTGCAATGTTGTTAGTATAAATTCTTTGAATATCCAAAATGCTAATGATGATTGCACAAGTCATGACAAAAATGTTTCTTATAAGCATGTCACTTTTTGCGGAGTGAATTGGGAGTGCCTTTGCACACCAGAAAGGGAAGATAGATTTTGTAAGAAGCATAAATATTTAGAAACAAAAATGTTGCAAGAGAGGCTAGATGATTGTGCTGAAAGATGTAATTTTTTCTGCCATCCTTGTGAACTTTGCAATGAACGTGGTCATTTAAATCTCCAATGCAAATTCTTTCATGATCAAATCATGTCCAAAAATTATGATAACTTAATTACCCTTGAGCATCATAAAGAGCTTAGTCTTCTTTTGGGGCATGAAGAAATGAAACATATAACTAAGGATTTTCGAAATCCCAAGAGATTTCTTGAATTTGATCTAGAGGAAATTTATATGTTTTGTGTGGTAAATTGCATTGAGAATCCTTATATTGCCAACTACCTAAATACAAGAAAACAAATGGAATATGAAGAGAGTACTAATGAAAGGGAAAATATTTCCCAATACCCTCCTAGTGTTTATTATGATGAATCAGGTAATGAGGAGGAACTTCCTATTCGATCAATCTCTTCAACAAGGAGCTCAAAAAAATTAATTGAACCCACACATGATGTGGTGAACAAGAATAAAAGAAGAAAGAATAGAGGGGAAAAGGTATCTCTCCCATATAATGTTGCTCCTATTATTGTTGTGCCCCATGAAAATGAATCAAATATTATTGTGGAAGATGATGAACTTGATGATGATTTTGTTATGTCTATTGCTTGTTGTGATAATTATGATTGGGAAGATAATGATACTTCTTATAATCTTGGAAATCTTTTTGGCACTTGCTTGGAAGTATATGATAATACTGTTTGCTATACTATTGGTGCCATTCATGCTATTGATAAGAATGATTGTGATGATATGCAAAACCACAAGCTTGGGGATGCTATGTTTGATGAGTATGATATGTTTGAAGATTTATTTGCCGGAAATAATGTTTGTCCTAAGCTTGGGGATGCTTTGCTTAATGAATATGATTCTTTGATTCCTTCTACTTTCGATAAGAAAATTTATTATGATGATAGCATGCCTCCTATTTATGATGATTACATTGATGAAAGTGGGTTTGGAAGAGTGTCAACTTTAGGTAGTAATGATCCCACTATTTTGGAGGGTGTTGAATCTTGTTACAATATTGATGAAAGTGGATTTGGAGAGGTCATGACTTTATTTAGTGATACATCCACTATTTTAGAAGAGGTTTCAATTGACTATGACAATGAAGTTGCTATCTATGATGATTATTATGATGACATCTATGCCATAAAGAGTGATAAATCTTCTATGCTTGTGCATCATGAAAAGAGTGTTGTATGTCATAGTTATATTGTTGAATCCATTCATGATGTTTCTGAAAATTATTATGAGGAAGGAACTTATGCTCTTACAAATCTCAATAATATCAAATTTCTTCTCTATGTGGATTGTTTTGAATTTGCACTTGTTTTGCCTTCCTATGCTAGTTGATTCTTTTTGCCATAAGTTGTTTGCTCACAAAATCCCTATGCATAGGAAGTAGGTTAGACCTAAATGTGCTAGTCATATGCTTCATGATGCTCTCTTCATGTTTTAATTCTTATCTTTTATGCAAGCATCATTGAAATCATCATGCCTAGCTTAAAAGGCATAAAAGAAAAGTGCTTGTTGGGAGACAACCCAACACTTTTACCTACTGTTTTTGTGTGTTAACATGATTAGTCTACTGTAGTAATCATGTTTTATAGCTTTTGTTTCAATAAAGTGCCAAGTAAGACCTTTGGGTTGGCTTACGATGATAGTTGATTTGATCTTGCTGAAAAACAAAAACTTTTGTGCTTGGGAAAAAATTCTGATTTTTAACATAAGCGTGATAAAATTCTGATTCTTTTTTCAGAAGATTAATAGAAAAATTTCTCAGGTTGTCCTAATTTTTCTGAATTTTTGGAGTATCAGAAGTATGGTTTCAGTACAGATTACTACATACTGTTCTGTTTTTGACAGATTCTGTTTTCAATGCATAGTTTGCTTGTTTTCTAGTTTCCATGGCTTATATTGCTCAATATAAATTGTGGAAATGATATGCTACAGTAGGCATTGTGTGAGAACAATTATGAAGCTTGTATTTGACAGTACCAAAAGTGGAATGGTTTGGTCTTTATCATACTAACCTATCTCACAAAGTTTCGTTAAGTTTTGTGTGATTGAAGTTTTCAAGTTTTGGGTGAGATATCGATATGAGGAGAATAAGGAGTGACAAGAACCTAAGCTTGGGGATGCCCAATTCACCCCAAGGTAATATTGAAGGATGATCCAAGCAACTAAGCTTGGGGATGACTTCCGGGGCATCCCCTCTTTCGTCTCCAACATTATCGGTAACCTCACTTGTAGCTATGTTTTCATTTGTCACATGATATGTGTTTTGCTTGGAGCATCATTTTATTTTGTTATGATTTGCTTTCTATTATTTATAATAATGTTTTGCTTCTTTTATTTCAATAAAAGTGGCAATGATAGCCTTTCCCGTGCTTATTTTGCAAGTATACATGTTGCTGTTTGAAAACAGAAAGTTTACCGCTGTTGCAAAAATTCCCTAGAAAAGTAAGAATGTGATAAAATGTTGAAACTTTTTGCAAAATGAGCTCTGGTAAATTTTCAACAGTGTGGTAAATTTTCATAATGTTTGGAGTTAGGGAAGTATTGATACTCTTGCATTCTTTACAGATTGTGCTGTTTTGGCAGATTGCTGTTATGTTTGCATATGTTTGCTTGTTCAATGATTTTATTTGAGGATAGGAGTATTAAATATGCAGAGGCATTTAGTATGCAATGTTGAATAATAATTTTAGTGATTTGCTACAGTAGAGAATGATAAGGTTTTTGCATTGGTTTATACTAACTTATCTCACGAGTTCTTGTTGAGTTTTGTGTGGATGAAGCTTTTGAGATTTAGGAAAACCATGATATGAGGAGAATTAAGGAGACACAAAAGCTCAATCCTGGGTATGCCCAAGGCATCCCAAGATAATATTTCAATAAGCCTCAAGCATCTAAGCTTGGGGATGCCCCGGTAGGCATCCCTCCTTTCTTCTTCAACAATTATCGGTTAGTATTGGTTGAGCCTAAGTTTTTGCTTCTTCACATGAGTTGGGATATTCTTAGAATGTCACTTTATTTTCATTTTGCTTGTTGTTTTAATAAAGTACTGAGATCTGAAAGTTTTAACTAAAATAGAGTCCTCAAATAGTTGCCAGAGAGGCTAAGTAAGCGACATTCACATCCCGTCAACGAAGCTCTTTTCTATGTCATTTACTCTTGTGCTTCACTTATATCCTATGAGTAAATTGTTGAATAAATTGAATGTCATGAAGTTGAAATAATATCATGCCTAGTGGTACCTTCACATTGGGTTTAGAAAGTGAAATATTTTGAGGCTTGACAATCACAATATTTGTCATACAAGCAATTCACAAATAATTAGTATAAGGAAGGGAACTTTCACATATAAATACACTGTCATGGAAATCTTTTGTGATTGTGAGTCCCCATCAAAAAATTATATGCCAAAATTGTTGACGTTGGACAAGGAAGACAACATAATTATTTATGTTTGTTCATATTCACATAGAAGTCATATTGTCATAGATCCTTCAACATGTGGTGCTTGCCCCCATCTTTGCTAGCAAAAAAAATTCCGGACCAAGTAGAGATACTACTTGTGCATCCAAAAACCCTTAAACACAAATCTTATTTTCAAGAGTCCACTATATCTACCTATATACGGTATTCTTTTGCCATCCTAAGCAAATTTGTATGTCCCATCTCTAATATTCAAAATAAATTTCTCTTTTGTGTGCTCGTACCGCTCGCGAGGAGGTGAGGGGTGGCCAATTTTTTCCATGCTAGATGTGTTATTCTCATGATGAGTGTTTATTCACTTGTCATTGCACGAGAGTAAGGCAAAGGTATTTAGGATGCCCTGTCCCGAAATAAAAAATGAATTTACTTTATGTTGTCAAATAATAGATTCCTTAGAAAGTGTTGGTATGGAGGGCACCCGTGGATACGATTAGCCATGGAAAGTGAAAGTATGGTGGAAAAAGGAATAAACTTTATTTTCTGTTTGGGAACCACCTATGATATATCTAGCATGGAAAGTGTTGGGAGCTCTAAGTCGTTTTCGGCGAAAAGTATGCCTCTCAAAATGTTTTTATCTCTCAATTTTCGCTTTGAGCTCTGGCACCTCTACAAATCCCTACTTCCCTCTGCGAAGGGCCTATCTTTTACTTTTCAGTATTTACTTTTATGCAAAGAGTCAAAGTTTTTCTCTCTATTCCTTTTTTATTTTTCTCTTTTGGCAAGCATCATGTGGTGAGGAAAGATCTAGGCACATATGTCCAATTGAATATGGGTAGCATGAGTTATTATTGTTGACATCACCCTTGAGGTGAATACGTTGGGAGGCGAAATTATAAGCCCCTATCTTTCTATGTGTCCGGTTGAAATGTTTTGCTCATGTGTACAAGGTGAGTGTTAGCAATCATATAAGACCATATGATGGTTGAGTATGTGGAGCTCTTACTTAAACTTTGTTGAATAAGTTGAATTGCAATTGCTTGGTGACTAAGAACATAGGTTGTTGAGTTTCAAGAGAATTCATTGTTTGAACCTTAACATGTGAATTGGTTGCCACTATAACATGAGAAGTTTCATAAGAAAGATTTTTTGTTATGATGCTAGGAAAAGTGATTGAAATTATCATTGATCAAACTTATGCACTTTGCTAGCATTCACACTTCATAAATTATTTCTTTTATCATTGACCTACTCGAGGATGAGTAGGAATTAAGCTTGGGGATTGTCGGTGTCAAAACCGGCGGATCTCGGGTAGGGGGTCCCGAACTGTGCGTCTAGGCCGGATGGTAACAGGAGGCAGGGGACATGATGTTTTACCCAGGTTCGGGCCCTCTTGATGGAGGTAAAACCCTACGTCCTGCTTGATTAATATTGATGATATGGGTAGTACAAGAGTAGATCTACCACGAGATCAGAGAGGCTAAACCCTAGAAGCTAGCCTATGGTATGATTGTATGTTATGATTGTTGTCTATGGACTAAAACCCTTCGGTTTATATAGACACCGGAGAGGGTTAGGGTTACACAAGGTCGGTTACAAGGGAGGAGATATACATATCCGCATTGCCTAGCTTGCCTTCCACGCCAGGTAGAGTCCCATCTAGACACAGGGCGAAGTCTTCAATCTTGTATCTTCATATTCCACCAGTCCGGCCAAAGGATATAGTACGGATGTCCGGAGACCCCATAATCCAGGACTCCCTTAGTATCCCCCGGACCAGGCTTCAATGACGATGAGTCTGGCGCGTAGTATTGTCTTTGGCATTGCAAGGAGGGTTCCTCTCCAAATTATGTGTACCTGTCGAAATAATGTCCGGTTTCTTGTGAATGTTGCACTCCTTGGCTTCCACGCCCAATAATGGCCACTTTCCACGCGTCGAGCGAATGTGAAGAGCCAGGGTGTTTTCACATTTACCCCCCTAGTTGTGTGAATGAGCCGCCTATTTAAAAGACGAGGATTCAGATCCAAATCACACCATCCTCCCTTGGCGAGCCTTCATCGAAGCGCACCCAACAGAGATCCATTCCATCATGGTTGGTCGACGCAGCTCCTCCTCTCGCACCCCTAGCTCCAAGTATGGAGATTGGGAGAGATGTTCCGTCCCGCACATCAAATTAGTGATGCTTCAGTCCAAGGGATTTCTTCCCCCAGCGTGCATGGTCCCGGCTCGAGCCGGGCTTGCCACCTATAATGGCGGAGAGCAACAGGAGAGCCTCCCCAATCCCTCCAAGGGAGAGCGGGTATGCCTTGTCCCTTATTTGGTAAGAGGGCTCGGATTCCCAATTCATCCGTTTCTCCGGGGGCTCCTGGAGTTCTACAGCCTCCAGTTGCACAACCTTACGCCTGCCTCCATGATGCATATCGCGGGATTCGTAGCCCTTTGCGAGTTGTTTTTGGGTTGTGAGGCTCATTTCGCTCTGTGGAAGAAGTTGTTCTTCCTTGTGCCCCGCTCTCAGAAGGGGTCAATATATCAAGTTGGCGGAGCCGAAGTGTGGCGTATTGTTGGGACTGGATACCTGTCCGGAACCCCAAAGAAGACGTCTGAACACTGTCCTTCAGAATGGTTTTATATAGAAGACGTCCCCCTCCCGGATCCTATTCGGATCGGCCTTCCTGAGTTCCACAATGCCCCTTTGAAGAAGCATCGGAACTGGTGTCCACGGAGCCCCCTGGAGGAAGATGACATGGACGTTCTTTACCTGATGAGCCAGATAAGTTTTTTAGCTCGATCCGGATTGACCATGATCGAGGTCATGGCCATATGTATCATGCGGGGGGTGCAGCCGCTTCAGTATAGAGGCCACCCCATGTGGGATTTCAATGGGGAGGATGACGCCACCCGCTACGGCCGTAAAGGGCCAGGATCGGTTGATGATCTAACAAAGATCTTATCCACTTTGTACAAGGGAGAAGAGCAGGAATTCCTTCGTGTCAACCCGCAGGGCGGATTTTCTATGTACAATCCTCCGAGCTGGGTAAGCGGAGACTTTTGCTCACCCATCCGTTTCATATTTCTGCAGTTAAGTACTCAGTCTAGCGATTTCTATGCAGGAACTGCGCCAAGCTGTAAGGGAGATAAACAACCCCCCTCCACAGCCCGAGGACCCTGGACGGTCCCTCGACCCGGCCTCCCAAGAGGATCTGGACATATCTGTGGAGCTAATCGATGGGATGTTTTACCAATCGAGCAATGATAACGCTTTGGTGGCCATTACGGCCGATTACCCTGGGCAAGTTCCAGCCTCACAGGTGACTGAGACCAAAGTCCCAGCACTTCAAAAAGGGATCCGTCCTTGCGTGTTTTTTATCGCTGTATAACAGCCGTGTTTTGCAGGGGAGGTCCTTGAGGCAGAAGGCCGAGCCTGCGGTGACTGGCCAACAAGGGGCCGTGAGGCCAGGCAGGCTGAAAAGACCCGCAGTCCGGATTGAGACACCAGCGCAGCGGTACATCGCGCCGTCTTTATTGCAAGACATTATTCTCAGAGGCATATTAACGCCCATGCCTTCCTTTCAGGAAAAAGAGCGCTCGCCGGACTATACCCGGAGAGGCTACCAATCGTGCCTCCACAAGCCAGGCTCCAAGGCCGGGTTCGGAGGCGAGAACGAATATGAGGCGTGTGCCGAGTGCTCCTCCGACAGAGGATGCGGATAAACTGTCCGCCACCCATTCCGAGGTGGAAAGTGCCATGAACCACAGGCGTCGCCGGACTGTTCTTCGTGACACTTGTTTCTCCCAAGAGGCATTGGATGCCATCAACTCAGGAGACGCGCACCTCCGTGCCGCTCAAAATGGTCTAGCCAGAGTCACGGAGCAGTATGTAAAAGACATATGGGTGAGAAAATTTGGTGATTATATATATCAGTAGCCCCTGAGACTTGAAACAGTTAGGATAACTGATTTAAGGATCATTTGTTATGCAAGTTCTTACAGAAAAGAATACGCAACTGTCCCAGGAGCTGAAAGAGTGCAAAGCCCAACTTCAGGCCGCACTGGCCGCAGCAGGGGAGCCCAAAGAGAACCCCTCTGGTAACATATTCTTCAAATGATAAGTATCATATAGAATGCGGCGTGTATGCAGATCTGACGATAAAATTGCAGATGACACTGGAGTAAATCCGGATAAGCAACAGCTCCAACGCCAGCTGAAGGCTAGTGAGAACGTGCTTACGAGGGTGAGGCAGGAGAAAAATGATCTCCAAGATGCCAACACCAAGCTGGGCGTGGAACTACAAGATGTTCGCTCCCAACTGTCGGACTCTGTTAAGGAAAATCGGTGGCTTCGACGCGGCATATTTAGTAAGTGCTTGAACGAACTTTGAAAAAGAGTTCGGCGAGGAAGCTAGCTGACAGAGTTATGTATGTAGGTATGCTGACAGGTCGTCCTGCTGAGGAAATGCCCGGTTCAACGGGTGACCTTCTTCCCGAGCTCTCACAGCTGCACGAACGAGTACGACAGGTGATGCAAGGCGTCGCTCATGCCTTGTGGCCCTCCGTCTCCATACCCGAAGGCCTTGGAGAGCTTGCAGAAAAGCTAAAGGGAGCGCGGCGGCGCTTCCGATTTTGGAAGATATCGGCCTGCCATCAAGGCGCCAGGGAGGCCTGGGCAATGTGAAGACACGGTACACGAAGGCTGACCCGAACCACATGGCTGAAGTCGGACCTGTGGGGCCCAATGGGAAGGAGATCCCTGTGAGCTTAGTGTACGGTCAACTAGAATTGGCCGCAAAGTATTCCCAACAGGACTGTAAACTAGACAGCCTTTTGGATGGAATTGAAGAGGAATTCAACCAGTCAAATTGACTATGTAATTTTAAACTGACATGTATAATGCCTTCTAGACGTATTGTAGATCGTTTGTCGTGGCGGACCTTTTCGCTTCGACCTCGGGACCCGACAGTCCGGAGTGTATCCGAATACCCTCTCGATTATGTAAGAACCGGGGCATGTGTGGAGACCAGGCGTAGGGGTCATTAGTGCTTTATCATACAAGTGCCCAACTAGTTATGTTATATTACATGGGTAGTAAGAAACATCTTCCAGGGAGAATAGTTCCGTTAAGGGTTCCTTTCCCAGGGTAAGCATGCCCTAAAGTGCATGTCCGGACTGCGTTAAGAAGCACAGAAAAAGCATCTGGGGGCAGATATGGATAATAAATAAAAATCATCTTTTGTTCACCGACCGAATATTCCCTTAAGAACGCTAGCTTTCGGCTTCACCCAGTCTGTGGTACATGTCCGGCTGACCCGGCGGTAACAATCGCAGAGGTGCTCCCCTTATGCCCTAGCCGAATTAACGGGAATGTAGGGCATAAATACAAGAGCCAGGCAACCCAGCTTGGCCAAAACTTAAGTCATATCGATGCATATAATGGTGAAAAAAGGTACATGTGGAAGTATAACACATGTGTTGGGCGTGAGGCCCAGGTAAATAATTTAAGCTTCTATGAAAGAAGCCCCCAGGTATGAAGAGTGCGGCTAGCGCATCTGTAATGTATGAGTCAGGCACAAGGTGACCCTTGAAGGCCTAGAGAAATAAAAGAAAGAAAGGGAAACAAGACAGATGATGCATATGCAGAAAATGGACAAAGGGAGGGGACTAACATAGAGTCTGGTGTTAGGCGTAGAATCTTCGAAGCCTAGCTGCGTTCCATGGGTTCGGTTCGAGTCGACTAGTCGATGCATCCCGCAGTCGGTACGCTCCACCGATCAGAACTTGGTCGATAATGAAGGGACCTTCCCATTTGGGCTCAAGCTTGTTCTTTTTCTTATCCGGCAGTCGTAGAACTAGTTCGCCAATGTTATAAGTTTTGGCCCGTACTTCTCTGCTTTGGTATCTGTGAGCCTGTTGCTTGTAAAATGCGGAACAGGCTTTGGATACATCGCGCTCTTCCTCCAAGGTGTCCAGACTGTCTTGCTGATCGAGCTCAGCTTCTCTTTCTTCATACATGTGCACTCGAGGTGAGTCATGAATTATGTCACAGGGCAGGGCTGCCTCTGCGCCATACACCATAAAAAATGGTGTATATCCGGTACTACGATTTGGCATGGTCCGCAGCCCCCAGAGTACGGAGTTGAGCTCCTCTACCCAGTGCGTGTCAGACTCTGTTAAGGAGCGCACTAATCTGGGTTTAATGCTGCTCATTATAAGACCATTTGCTCGTTCGACTTGACCGTTGGTTTGTGGGTGATAGACTGAAGCATAATCGAGCTTGATGCCAATTTTGCTGCACCAGAGCTTTACTTTGTCGGCCGTGAAGTTCGTGCCGTTATCAGTGATGATGCTGTGGGGGACGCCGTAACGGTGTACAACCCCGAATATGAAATCTATCACCAGTCCGGATTCGGCTGTTTTAACCGGTTTAGCCTCTATCCATTTGGTGAACTTATCCACCATGACCAATAAGTATTTTTTCTTGTGGGTTCCCCCTTTAAGGGGTCCAACCATGTCAAGCCCCCAGACTGCAAAGGGCCATGCAATGGGGATTGTTTGGAGGGCGGTGGGTGGCATGTGGCTTTGATTTGCAAAGAGCTGGCAACCGGCGCAACGTTGGACCAAGTCCTGTGCATCTGCCTAGGCTATTGGCCAATAGAATCCTGTACGGAAGGCCTTGCTTACAAGAGCTCGGGCTGTGGCGTGATGACCGCCGAGTCCGGCGTGAATCTCTGCCAAAAGGTTCCGCCCTTCCTCTTCGGAGATGCACCTTTGAAGGACTCCGGTAGCGCTTTTTTGTACAATTCTCCCTCATGGACCCTGTAGGCCTTGGATTGCCGCACTATGCAGCATGCCTCATTTTGGTCCTCTAGAAGTTCCTATCTAGTTAGGTAGGCCAGGAATGGTTCGGTCCACAGGGCAATAATGGCCATTATTTCGTGGGCGGAATGTGTTATTTCAGTGGCGGAGCCTCCGATTGTGTCAGAGAGTTCGGTATCGGGTATGTTGGCCGGGTCCGAACTGTTGTTACCGGTGTCCCCTTCCCATGCTGCGGATGGCTTGAAGAGCCATTCCATAAATATGTTGGGAGGGACCGCGTCGCGTTTTGCGCCGATGCGGGCGAGGATATCCGCCGCCTGATTGTTTTCCCGAGCCACATGGTGAAAGTCGAGCCCCTCGAACCGAGCTGACATTTTTAGGACGGCATTGCGATAAGCTGCCATTTTCGGATCCTTGGCATCAAAGTCTCCATTTATTTGGGATATCGCGAGGTTCAAATCCCCGCGCACCTCTAGGCGTTGAATGCCCATGGATACTGCCATCCAGAGACCATGTAGAAGGGCCTCATATTCGGCTGCGTTGTTGGAGTCCGTATACATTATTTGTAGTACGTATTGAACGGTATCTCCTGTTGGGGACGTCCAAACGACGCCAGCCCCTAGACCAACCAACATTTTGGAGCCGTCGAAGTGCATGATCCAGTTTGAATATGTGCCGTACTCTTTAGGGAGTTCGGCTTCCGTCCACTCAGCGATGAAGTCAGCCAAAACTTGTGACTTAATGGCTCACCGTGGCTTGTAAGTTATGTCGAACGGGAGGAGCTCAATGGCCCATTTGACAATCCAGCCCGTCGCGTCGCGGTTGTTTATAATATCGTTAAGCATTGTTGAGGAAATCGTTAACTGGTAGCTGCTCGGTTGGCTGACGAGTAGGGGATTAATAGGCTAATCGGCAAGTTAATCGGCCATTTAATCAATTAATCGGACGATTTATCGGTTTATCTGTTACTCGGTGACCCTACGAGTAGGGATTAATCGGCAAGTTAACTGGTTAATCGGACGAATTCTTGAACAGGGTCGTTAAGTGGCACTTCCGAGGCTACCGTTATCGAACACTCTTGAAAGTAGTGTCGCAGCTTCCGGGATGCCATAAATACCACGTATGCTATCTTTTGATAATGCGGGTACCGTGATTTGCATGGAGTAAGGACAGTGGACACATAGTAAACCGGCTTTTGAAGGGGGAATTTGTGTCCGTCCACTTCTCGCTCGACGACGAGTACTGCGCTTACTACTTGATGAGTTGCCGCAATGTATAATAGCATAGGTTCGCCAATGTTTGGCGCGGCCAAGACTGGGTTTGTTGCCAATATGGCTTTTATTTCGTTGAGTCCGGCCGTGGCGGCATCCGTCCACTCGAAGTGTTCGGTGCGCCGGAGGAGATGATAAAGGGGTAATGCATTTTCTCCCAAGCGAGAGATAAAGCGGCTTAGAGCCGCCATGCATCCAGTCAATTTTTGTATTTGTTTGAGGTCTGTTGGGGTAGCCAACTATGACAACACTCAGAGTTTGGCCGGATTGGCTTCAATACCTCTACTGGAGACAATGAATCCCAGGAGCTTTCCAGCTGGTATGCCGAAAACGCATTTTTCTGGATTGAGCTTGATGTCGTATGCTTGGAGATTGTCGAATGTGAGCCTCAAGTCATCTACTAGAGTTTTGACATGCTTGGTTTTAACAACCATGTCATCCACGCATGCCTCCACTGTTTTGCCGATCTGGTTTGCCAGACATGTCTGAATCATGCGCTGATATGTTGCGCCGGCGTTTTTGAGCCCGAAGGGCATTGTGTTGAAGCAGAATGGGTCGTATGGTGTGATGAATGCCGTTGCGGCTTGGTCTGGCTCCGCCATTTTGATTTGATGGTAGCCGGAGTATGCGTCGAGGAAACACAATGAATCGTGTCCTGCGGTAGCATCGATGATTTGATCGATGCGGGGGAGGGGGAAGGGATCCTTTGGGCAGGCCTTGTTAAGGTCCTTAAAATCGACGCACAAGCGCCAGGATTTGTCCTTCTTTGGTACCATCACCAGGTTTGCTAGCCAGTCCGGATGTTTTATGTCTCTGATGAATCCGGCCTCCAATAGCTTGGCTAGTTCTTCTCCCATGGCTTGTCTCTTAGGTTCGGAGAAACGTCGAAGAGCCTGCTTGACTGGCTTGAATCCTTTTAGGACATTTAGGTTGTGCTCAGCCAGCCTGCGTGGGATTCTTGGCATGTCTGAAGGGTGCCAGGCAAAAATGTCCCAGTTCCCGCGTAGGAACTATCACAGTGCGGTGTCGACATCAGGGTTTAATTGTGCCCTGATGGAAGTTGTTTTTGTAGGGTCCGTTGGATGGACTTGGAATTTGACTATTTCGTCCGCCGGTTTAAAGGAGGTGGACTTGGATCTTTTATCGAGTATCACATCGTCCCTGTTCACCGTGGAGCGCAGCGCAGTCAGTTCCTCGGCCGCTAGGGCTTCAGATAGTGCCTCGAGGGCCAGTGCAGCTATCTTATTTTCGGCGCGGAGTGCTATGTCTGGATCACTAGCAAGAGTGATGATTCCATTGGGCCCGGGCATTTTGAGCTTCATGTACCCATAATGGGGTATGGCTTGGAAGATTGTAAACGCCTCCCGCCCTAGTAGAGCGTGGTACCCGCTGCTGAACGGGGCCACTTGGAATGTAATTTCTTCGGACCTGTAATTATCCGACGTGCCGAATACCACATCTAGTGTGATTTTCCCAGCACATCGTGCTTCCCGACTGGGGATGATTCCTCTAAAGGTTGTGCTACTTTGCTCAATGCGGCTCTAGTCTATTTCCATCTTTTGAAGAGTTTCCTCATAGATGAGGTTTAATCCGCTGCCGCCGTCCATGAGTACCTTGGTGAGTCAAAAGCCGTCCACGATTGGACTGAGGACCAGTGCGGCTGGTGCTCGGGCTATTCGGAATTTAGGTTCGTCACTCGCATTGAAGGTAATGGCCGTGTCACTCCAAGGATTTATTTCTAATATGTGGCGGATTTCGGCCATGCTGCGGAGTGTTCGCTTGCGTCTGTTATTTGACGCAAAGGTCTCAAAGACCGTTAGCACCGTATGGTGCTCTGTGGTATTTGGGAGGAGTAGATCCTCACCACTTTTGGCCACCTGCCGAAGTATCCAACATGCTCTAAGGCTATGCGTTGGTATTGCATCCGTTGTACTATGAATTTTGCAGGGTCCGTTGAGCCATCCCTCCAGTACGGTTCCTTGCCCCGTAGAGGGCTTTTGCTTTTTGGTAGTTAACCCGGGTGTATTGTGATAATGCACCCTTTTATTTTAGACTTGGTTTGTGTTGAGGGCTGGATTATCCCAAAATTTTATTTCGGTTTTCCAGGCGCTTTCCATCGCACAGTACTTTCATACTATGGACTCCAAGTCGGCAAAGCATGTAATTTCGCAGCGACTTATGGCGTTGAGGATTCCCTTGTCCGTGCAATTATTGCAGAAGAATGAAATTGTGTCTTCCTCGCGGCAGTCATTTATCCTGTTCATGACCAGGAGGAATCTGGCCCAGTAATGGTGTACTGTTTCTTCGGGCTCTTGCCTAATTTGGGATAGATCGCGTATGTTTGGGTGGGTGGGTGGAATTGAATCCGAATCCTCACCCAATCTAAGACTCAGGGGCCAAGGAGTTTCCGAACTCGAACGTTTGGATTCTTGGATGTTTTCCGATAAATCTGGCCCGCTGCCTGATTCTAGGTTCAGGCCTTGAGTGACGTCCTCCCCTCCGCGGGTATCCGGCTTGGAGGGATCGGGAATCCGGACATAGCTAGTACTTAAGATAGATGAAGAGTTTCCGCATTGTTCCTCCACCACTGCAACGTGATGGGTGACCTGGGGAGAGTTGATCTCTCTCAGATCGGGTTTAGGCCCAATCTGATTGTAGTCTGTAGCGACTCCCAGGGCAGCGATGCGATCCAAGAGCTCGTTCAGGGAAGAGAGCTCCATTGGATCTAACTGCTCGACGAGTTCCGAGTTGACGTGAAGATTGCTTTCGATGACCCGAGAAGTCATCGTCGGTGCAGCGGCCGAACAGGCGGTCATAAGAAAACCACCTAGCCGGAGAGTTTGGCCAATAGCCAAAGCTCCCTCAGCAACAGTGCCGTCTTTAAAGACGGGACGAGACATCCTTCCTGATAGCGACAGCACAGCGGAACTCTCAATGAAAGCACCAATGTCGGTGTCAAAACCGGCGGATATCGGGTAGGGGGTCCCGAACTATGTGTCTAGACCGGATGGTAACAGGAGGCAGGGGACACGATGTTTTACCCAGGTACGGGCCCTCTTGATGGAGGTAAAACCCTATGTCCTGCTTGATTAATATTGATGATATGGGTAGTACAAGAGTAGATCTACCATGCGATCAGAGAGGCTAAACCCTAGAAGCTAGCCTATGGTATGATTGTATGTTATGATTGCTATCCTACGGACTAAAACCCTTCGGTTTATATAGACACCGGAGAGGGTTAGGGTTACACAAGGTCGGTTACAAGGGAGGAGATATACATATCTATATTGCCTAGCTTGCCTTCCACGCCAAGTAGAGTCCCATCCGGACATGGGGCGAAGTCTTCAATCTTGTATCTTCATATTCCAACAGTCCGGCCAAAGGATATAGTCCGGCTGTTCGGAGACCCCATAGTCCAGGACTCCCTCAGGGATGTTGATACGTCTCCAACGTATCTATAATTTATGAAGTATTCATGCCAATATATTATCATTCTTGGATGTTTTACAATCATTTTATAGCAACTTTACATCATTTTTTGAGACTAACCTATTGACCTGGTGCCCAGCGCCAGTTGCTGTTTTTTGCTTGTTTTTTACATCGCAGAAAATCAATATCAAACGGAGTTCAAACACCGCCAAACTTTGTGTGGATTTTTTATGGGCCAAAAGACTCCCAATGGGCCAAAGTAGCACCTGGAGGGTGCCCCGAGGGGGGCACAAGCACAACCCACCAGGGCCCCCTGGCACGCCCAGGTGGGTTGTGCCCACCTCGGTGGCCTCCCGCACCCCTTGTAGCGACCCGATCCCAATGGATCGAAGTCTCTATGCTTAAGTGTCATCCCTGGATCGGTATGCTGACACACACAGTACTCGAGGATTTATAACAGAGGTAAATCACATGTATAAAGTAACGTAAATACTATTACCTTAATCCATATAGCGGAAGTAACAACAAAGTTGTGGAATCCCAACAACACCAACGGCAAAGTTGAGTGTAGACATCGTAACCCTAACGTATCACTTACTCGCCGTAAGAATCTTGCAACATGAGACGTTGCAGCCATATAGGTTAGTAATTAAATGTACTGGTAAGTTCACACCATAGGATAATGATGAATAATAACTATCACTACATGCATATTTGGCTAGTGGATGCTCTAATTTTAATTTTGCATAAAGCCAATTTTTCCCTACAACAAAGGATTCTACCAAATTGAATTACCCATATTGAGAAGGTATATCCCCAACTCAAATCCCAAAAAACCCACCAATCATTAGTAACCCAACAATTTCGTTAAGTAATGTGATGAGATCAAATCAATAATTCAAGTACCAGATACTCAAAATGTCCATAACCGGGACACGGCTAATCATGATTAGTTTGTACACTCTGCAGAGGTTTGCGCACTTTTCCCCACAAGACTCAATCTCCTTCGTTGTATTTCTCGCACTACATGATGTTTGAGAAACGGATGATCGAGACACAGTCTATCCGAAGGGGTCACCTTAATCGGTAGATAGGCCGGTACACCTACAATCCCCTATATCTGCTAGCCCATCATGGAAAAGATTCCCACAACTTACTCAACTATGCCAGAGCCCGTAATGGCTTGTGGCCGCACACGGAAGTTTCTAGCATGAATAATCTTATGATCCCTTTGAGCCTGGGTGGCATTCCACAGGATGATCACACAGATACCCTGGGATCCCCTTGGGCAAGCACTGGTTATCCCCAGGTGCCCGGGCAAACCATTGGTATATCCCCAGGGTGCCCCAACTAATCACCCAGATGTGTATTAAAGTAGCCACCTTAAGTTTTCCTTAGTTAATATTACTCTCGCAACTTTCATGATTATCACATACCAATCCACGTCTACCAGCATGGCTAAGAAAAAAGTAACAAAGTGTATATCCCCGGGGTGTTTCAGAAAGGTAATAGGTTCCTACCTCATGAACTACATGGCAATGCCCCAATTCCCAATCCTACTCATGCAATCTTTGAGGGTGAAACTAATGCAAGTAAAACTAGGTATAAAAGAGTATGATCAAACTGTGAACTTGCCTTGTAATGTTGATGAAGATTCGCCACACTCATAACTCATGATAGTTCTACTTGTCACACTCCGATCAATCTATCGTAAGCAAGCAATTGCATACATAAGCACTCATGCAAAAGAATCAAAGAAGAGATCTTGGAAAACTTCAAAAACAAGCAAACAACTCTTGGAACAAAAACAATTTCTAATATTACCAAAATTTGGTGGATTTGGTCTCATTAGAAAGTTTAGGTCCAGAGCTTCAATTAGCAAAAAGAATCAACTGAATCGGAGTTACGAAACTCAAGTTATGAACAAAACAAGTTTGAAATCAAATCTGTTTGAAATCCAAATTTTAAACTTTCAAAAATATGTTTAATTTGATTAACTAGATAGAGGGGATCATAACGAAGAAGTGGGCGTTGGTTTCGTTGGATTTGGATAAACGAGCAAAAAGTTGTGATCGTTTGAAGATCAGGGACTAAACTGTAAATAAAACATCTAAAAAGAGGTCCCTGACGAAAACAGAAAACCTAACGATTGAACGTTCGCTACAGAACTATATGAAATGAACAGGTTCGCTAAACACACCTAAAAGCGAACGTTCTCTATATAACTAAACTAATAATAATAATAAACCGGGTCTAAAACGAAAACCGGAAAAAAATGTTAGGGTTTATACCGGAAAAAACGACGAGATCTGGCGGCGGCGGCGGTTGCGGCGGCTCCAGCGAGCGGCGCGTCGGCGGGGCTGCGGGGTAGAGGGGTGCGGCGACACGGGCAAGTGGAGGCGGCGGCGCGGGCGATGCAGAGCGGCAACGAGCGGTGGCGGTGCGGCTACGAGGCGGGGCAGCGACGACGACTAAAAGCGGCGGCGGCGTGGCTGACTCGGGGTCCAAGGGGCCGGGGTCGCTATATATATAGCGGGGCGGCGAACCTCGGGGAAGTCCCGAGCTCCCAAAGCTCCGGCGGCGGAGTCCTGCCGGACTCGGGCAGGGAAGGCGGTGGCGGTGCGGGTTGGGCTGGCTCGGCTGGGCTGGCCCAGTTCGGAGTTTTTTTATAAAACATTTTTCTAGACAACAAAAACAAGAATAAAACCATATATAATAAGATATAATATAGGCAAATTATATATCAAAATTTTCAGAAAAGTATTTCCTAAATGATGGACATATTTCAGTGGCAAATAAATTCCACAAAAAATTAAATAAAAGCGAACAGTAGTACTGGTTCATTTAAAAACCAAATAAAATATTTAAAAAAATACAACAATAATTTCAAATTTATTTCTCTCCATTTTTCTACTATAGGGAATCATTTTACCCTATTTTCCATATATTTTATTTTTTGGAGAAAAATTATTTGAATAAAAACCAAATAACTCCAAAATGAAAATGATTTTCAAAATACCTTCAAAGGGCCTTTAAATTTGATTCTTTTAAACTTCCAACTCATATTTCATACTCTTTGAAGAAGTCATTTTATCTTCTCTCATGAAAATCATTGAGTTGCTTAAAGTTTCTGAATTTGAAATATTTCCAAATGAAATTCAAATATTTTCAAAAACCCTTTTCATTTATTTAAATGGAAGAAGTCATATCATCTTCACTCTAGGATTTTATGATGAAATGAATTTGCATTCATAGGAGATTATAAATGCAAGATGTAAGTTTGGGAAAGTCCTTTTATACCCTCTCATTTAACTTCCAAAAAGTTTCAAATTTCACTCAATTTCACACAAGCAACCACACCACAATCAAACAATCAATCAAAACTATTTATTTAATATAAAATCCCAAATTTTAGAATTTTGGGATGTTACACCCCTTCTTTGCACTATAAATTCCCAAATATTCCGAAACCCTTCGGGGTTAACCTAGATCAGAAGTTCTGCCGCCGCAGGGCTCCGTAGTCACCGAAAACCAATCTAGACCCATTCCGGCACCCTGTCAGAGGGGGGAATCATCTCCGGTGGCCATCTTCATCATCCAGGCGACCACCACGATGAGGAGGGAGTAGTCCACCCTCTGGGCTAAGGGTTTGTACCAGTAGCTATGTGTTTAATATCTCTCTCTCTCTCGTGATCTATATCATGGGCTTTGTTAATATAGTTGAATCATATGATGTTTCTCCCCTCTATACTCTTGTTGTGATTAATTGAGTCTTTACCCTTTGAAGTTTTGTCATGTCGGATTGAATGTTTAGATTTGAGAACACATGATATATGTCTTGAAGTATGAATACTTCAGGTGACAATTGGGGTATCTTATTGATCCGCTTGATATATGTTATGGCCTTCAACTCGCGGATTCCCGCGGTGATATTGGGGTAATCTATGCATAGGGGTTGATGCACGTTTTTATTATCATTTCTCCGACGGAAACTTCGGGGTCTCTTTATAGTTCTTTGTGTGGATTGAGTATTATGAATATGAATATGCTTTGGTGTTATTCTAGTACGAACTCTAGGATAGATCGAACGGAAACAATAGCTTTGTGTTATTTTAGTACGAACTCTTGAATAGACCGATCGAAAAGAATAGCTTTGAGGTGGCTTCGTACCCTACAAACAATTCCTATCTTTTGTTCTCCTCTAATAGGAACTCGGGAGTGATTCTTCGTTACACTTTCAGGGATAATCATATGATCCAACTATGTTAGCATTGTTGAGAGATTGCACTAGCGAAAGTACGGACCCTAGGCCTTGTTTTTAAGCATTGCAACACCATTTTTGTGCATGTTTACTATTACTTACCTTGCTGTTTTTGTAATTTCATATTACAAAAACCGATATCTATCATCCATATTACACTTTTATTACCATCTCTTCGCCGAACCAGTGCACCTATACAATTTGCCATTGTATTGGGTGTGTTGGGGACGCAAGAGATTTCTTGTATTTGGTTGCAGGGTTGTTTGAGAGAGACCATCTTCATCCTACACCTCTCATAGATTGATAAACCTTAGGTCATCCACTTGAGGGAAAATTGCTACTGTCCTACAAAACTCTGCGCTTGGAGGCCCAACACGTGTCTACAAGAATAAAGTTGCGTAGTAGACATCACCATAGAGTCGGATCTGATGGTACCCGGAATATGCATCCAAAAAGGACAAACACTCACACCCCGCAATTGAGAAGACAATCTGGTCGATACGGGGGAGAGGAAAGTGATCTTTCGGGCAGTCCCGATTGATGTGCTTGAAGTCGATACACATACAGAATGAATCATCCTTCTTGGGGACCATGATGACATTGGCGAGCCACTCGGAGTGGTATATCTCGCGGATGAACTCAGCTGCTAGGATCTGAGCCACTTCTTCGCTAATCGCCTTCCTCTTCTCCACGGCGGACTGACGGAGGTGTTCCTTGACAGGTTTTGCTTTCGGGTCGACACGCAAACGGTGCTTAGCCAGTCCCCTGGGTACACCCGGCATGTATGATGGTTTCCATGCGAAGATGTCCCAGTTCTCACGGAGGAACTGGATGAGCGCTTCTTCCTATTTTCTGTCGAGTGTCGTTGAGATGTGAGTCGGAGCAGCATTGGGGTCTTCTGGGTGAATATAGACAGGTTTTGTCTCTCCGGCCGACTTAAACGCGGATTCCGAAGCACGCTTCTTAGCTCGCAACAAATCACTCGGGTCCGCATTCTTCCTGTATTCTTCCATCTCTACTGCTGCCATCTGCTCGTCGGTTATTTTTGAGCCTTTCTAGAGGCACTCTTCCGCTTTTTACCGACTCCCTGTGACTGTGATCACACCTCTGGGCCCCGGCATCTTTAGCTTGAGATATACGTAACACGGTCGAGCCATGAAATGTGCATATGCGGGCCTGCCCAGAATAGCATGGTAGGCACTGTGAAAATCCACCACCTCAAATGTCAACTTCTCCTTGCTGTAATTCTTGGAATCATCGAAAACCGTGGAACTGTCCGAGTGACTTTGCCTTTTTTTCCGGGGATGACACCGTGGAACTGCATGTTGCTTTCACTGAGTTTGGACATCGGAATGCCCATCCCCTGGAGGGTCTCAACATACAGAATGTTCAAACCACTGCCACCATCCATAAGGACTTTAGTCAATCGGGTGCCCCCAACAGCTGGGTCGACCACTAACGCTTGCCGCTCAGAGGTATCAACGTGTGCTAGGTGATCTGACTGGTCGAATGTAATAGGAGTCTTCGACCACTTCAAGTACATCGTAGTTGCCGGAGCAACCATGTTCACCTCTCTGTTGATAACCTTCAGTCGACTCTTGCTCTCGACATCAGCAAAAATCACCAAAGTGGCGTTGACATTGGGATAGCCATCGTCTTCCTCTTTCCCCTCATCCTTATCAGAGTCCTTCTCCGTGGGCCGACCCTCTCGGAACTGTTGAATCAGGAGTCAACACTGTCGAGTGGTATGTTTGGCTAGAATCTGGTTACCCTCTTCATCCTTCTTCATGTGGATGTGACACGGTGTAGGATCGGAAGTATGTCTAGAGGGGGGGTGATTAGACTACTTGACCAAATAAAAACTTAACCTTTTCCCAATTTTAGTTCTTGGCAGATTTTAGCTGATTTAGGACAAGTCAAGCAATCGTCACATAATTCAAGCAAGCATGCAAAGAGTATATAGGCAGCGGAAAGTAAAGCATGCAACTTGCGAGAATGTAAAGGGAAGGGTTTGGAGAATTCAAACGCTAGACACAGATGTTTTTCCCGTGGTTCGGATAGGTGGTGCTATCCTACATCCACGTTGATGGAGACTTCAACCTACGAAGGGTAACGGTTGCGCGAGACCACACAGGGCTCCACCCAAGGGCAACGGTTGCGCGAGTCCACACAGGACTCCACCCACGAAGGGTCCACAAAGAAGCAACCACCCACAAAGGGTCCACGAAGAAGCAACCTTGTCTATCCCACCATGGCCATCGCCCACACAGGACTTGCCTCACTAGCGGTAGATCTTCACGAAGTAGGCGATCTCCTTGCCCTTACAAACTCCTTGGTTCAACTCCACAATCTTGTCGGAGGCTCCCAAGTGACACCTAGCCAATCTAGGAGACACCACTCTCCAAGAAGTAACAAATGGTGTGTAGGTAATGAACTCCTTGCTCTTGTGCTTCAAATGATAGTCTCCCCAACACTCAACTCTCTCTCTCTTAGGATTTGGATTTGGTGGAAAGAGGGTTTGAGTGGAAAGCAACTTGGGAAGGCTAGAGATCAAGATTCATATGGTAGGAATGGAATGTCTTGGTCTCAACACATGAGTAGGTGGTTCTTTCTCAGAACATATGAGTTGGAATGGTGTGTGTGTTCTGATGGCTCTCTCATCGAATGAGAAGGAGGTGGAGGGGTATATATAGCCTCCACACAAAATCCAACCATTACACAGTTTTCCAATCTCGGTGGGACCGAATCAATAAGCTCGGTCGGACCGAAAATGTAAACCTAGTGACCGTTAGTGATTTTCGGTGGGACTGACATGCAACTCGGTAGGACCGATATGGTTAGGGTTTGGGCATAACGTAATCTCGGTGAGACCGATTACACAAACTCGGTGAGACCGAATTTGGTAATTAGCTAACCAGAGAGTTGGTCAGGCAAACTCGGTGGGACCGATTTGCTCTTTCGGTGAGACCGAGTGGAACTCGGTGAGACCGAAAAGTTACAAAGGGAAAACACTGAGTTTACATTGCAATCTCGGTGGGACCGATTCGCTCTTTCGGTAAGACCAAAAAGTTATGAAAGGGAAACAGAGAGTTTGCAACCCCATCTCGGTGAGACCGAGATCCTTATCGGTAGAACCGAATTGCTAGGGTTTGGCAGTGGCTAATGACAAGTGAAACTCGATGGTGCCGGATAGGAAGAATCGGTAGGACCGAGTTTGGCTTAGGGTTTAGGTCATATGTGGATATGGGAAAGTAGTTGAGGGTTTTGGAGCATATCACTAAGCACATGAAGCAAGAGGCTCATTAAGCAACACCTCATCCCTCCTTGATAGTATTGGCTTTTCCTATGGACTCAATGTGATCTTGGATCACTAAAATATAAAATGAAGAGTCTTGAGCTTTTGAGCTTGAGCCAATCCTTTGTCCTTAGCATTTTGAGGGTTCCACTTTCACATCCATGCCATGCCAATCATTGAGCTTTCCTGAAATAATCATCTTGGAATAGCATTAGCTCAATGAGCTATATGTTGTTATGAATTACCAAAACCACCTAGGGATAGTTGCACTTTCAATCTCCCCCTTTTTGGTAATTGATGACAACATATAGATCAAAGCTTCGACAAATGATAATAAGCATGAAATATATCGTCGCTTTGAGAAGTATGTGATAAGTAAGAGCTCCCCCTAAATTTGTGCATATTTAAAATTTGCTTTGGACTGCAAATGCACAAAGAGTTAGAGTCATGGGTTACTCTTCCATGTCACATACATCTTGGTGGAGCGCTCAAAATGATAAGAATGAAATACATGCACTCATCACCAAGAATAATGAATGATCACAAGATAGATAAGATAATAGCATTAAGCAAGCATTAAGTGTAGCTTATGATCAAACACATGATCATCAATGTCTCACAAGCATAGTATCTCAAGCACTCAAAAGCAAACAAGTTCGAAAAACCACCAAATAAAGCAAGAGAGAAAAGCAACACTCTCTCTCTCGAAGCCTATGATCTATACATCTTCTCCCCCTTTGGCAACAAGTTACCAAAAAGTTCCTAGAAAATGCATAGCACTAGATCGACGCTCAGGCTTGATCTTCAGGTGGTGGTGGAGTCCGGATCACTCCAAGGACGAAGGCTTCGGTAGATGTTGAAGTAGACGCTAGAGCTGGTGGAATTGAGGCTGTAGCTGGTGCTGAAGTGGTGGCTCTTGTGTCAGCAACTGGCACGGCAGATGACCTCGGGCCTCGTGGCACTCTGGCAAAGGTATGAGTGGTAGTCCTGCCTCTCCTCTCCTGCATGTCCTCCTAGAGCTGCTCCACTGCAGACTGAACTTCTGTTACCTTGACATCCAAGTCATAGAACTTCTGTTCCATGATTCTCTCTAGGCTCTGCTGATTCTGAGTGAGAGTGGCCAGACTTTGCTCAATCCTCAGCGTGGATGCAATCAAGTAACCAAGCTACTCTTGTTTAGTCTTCAAGAAGTATTCAGATGCCTCCTCTTGGGTAGGCATCTTGGCAGCTTTCTCCTTCCTTGCCTTCTCCTTCTTTGCAAATGCTTGGGCAGATGATGGCTCGTTCTCAGTCATGACAACTTGATTGTCCTTGAAATCTGGACGGATGGGCAAATGTTCCTTGTCCAATAAATATATGCCCGTGCCCATCTTGGAGTTGATGAGCTCCTGAATCTGAGGGGCATATCCGCAGCTCCTCTTCTGGTCTGCTGCAGTCCTCTTGATAGTTTCCACTATGAGGCTCATCACCTTGAACTTCTGAGGCACATCAAACACATGTAGCAAGTTGATAGCATGGCCTCTGATCATCTTGTGATCTCCAGACTTGGGCAGTAAGGTGTGCCTTAGTATCCAATTGATCGTCGGGAGTCCTGACAGAAGGTAATGCACAGAGCCAAACTTGAAGGTGTCAAGAGCTTCATTGGGAATTTCCTTGTACATATTGGACATGGAGTTGTGGTCCATCTTCTTCTTGGCATAGATATCCAAGTCTTCATCTTGCTCCTCTGGGGCATTAATGATCTGTGCCCACTCAGCCACTGTAGATTGGTACCTTGTACCCTCAGACATCCATGTGATCCTCCCATCTGGATAAAAGTGAGCCGTGGAGTAGAACTGCATGATAAGCTCCTCGTTCCACTTTGTGAGCTTCTGCCCAACAAAGTCGGCTACTCCACAAGCTATGAAGCTGTCTTGCACTCCAGGATAGTGCTCCTCATTGTCCTTGATGTATGTCCAATCAACCCAACGCATATCACAGACAATGGGCTTCTTATCTAACAGCACAGTCTCATAGAAATCCTGCTGCTCCTTGGTGTGAAACCTGTAGTCCACGGCAGTCCTTCTCCTTGAAGCATACGGGTCTACTTCTCTCCACTTTCTCAGCCCTGAATCTCTCCTGAGCTTCATGTCCTCAGCCACAGGATGAGCATCGTTGTGGTCTGGGATCTTGGGCTTTAGCTTTCTCAGGACATTTTCTTCTTCTTCTTCAGCAACAGTCTCAGGCACTGGGGCCTTGTTCTTTTCAGCTGCAGGAATGCTCCTTGTATTCCTCTTTGGTTTTGGCTTGGAGGCAGCTTTGGGCTTAGATGCAGTAGCCCCTGACCTTATGGCATCACCCATTAGCTTGGGTGCCTTGGGCACTGGTGCAGCTACCTCTTCTTCCTCTTCTTCTTCCATGATGGAAGCTTTACCAAGCACTCTAGCCACAGTCTTCTTCACCCTTTCCTTTCTTTTCTTGCCCTCAGCTGCAACTGGCTCTTGGGGAGTGGGCTTCTCAGTTGAGGCTCTAGCCTTTGACATGGGCTGCCTGCCTGCTGGCCTTTTGATTTTCAGACCTGGCTTAGTGCCTTGAGCTGGCTCAATTCTCTTGGAAGTGGCCTCTTCCTCTGCCACATAGTCCTCATCTTCAGAGTCTGAAGTTTTCTTCTTCCTTTGTCTCGTGGCAGCCTTTGGCAAATTGCTAGGAGTGCTCCTGCTGCCTTCATCAGATGAACTAGAGGGACTAGTGCTCTCACTCATCACCACTTGCTGCTCTGACATATTTTGGCTATCACTTTGATCAGACATGCTGCAAACTGACTGCTGACCCTGTGAATAGATTATAGATGAGGTAGAAAGGATGAGCATCACAAAATGCAGAGATTTTTGCAAAAAGAATGATCCAAAAACTTAGTTTTAGTTTCCTACTGAAATCATCTCGGATCTACCGATTTTCAAACTCGGTGATACCGAAGCAGTTTTGGAACCTAAACTAGTGAACTCGGTAGGACCGAGTCACAGTTCGATGGCACCGAGACTGCTAGGGTTTCACTGATTTCAAAAATTGGTCACACCGATAAGTAATTCTCGGTCAGACCGAGTCTCACTTGTGCAATGGCATAAGCCAAATCGGTGGGACCAAGTTTTTCAACTCGGTGGGTCCGAGATGGTTTTGGCGGAAACCTAAACCTAGAATTTTCGAATCAAACCTAATCTACGGGCGTTTTGACTGGATAGAAGTTTCTCAAATGTGGCAAGAATTAATATGATCACAATGTGCTAGGAATCAGATTGAGGAATAGCACAGAGATCAAGTCCATACCCTAGTTCGGCGGGGACTTGCTACGGCGGCAACAGCGGGGCAGAATTCCCGTTGACGGCGACAGATGCCAGCGACTAGAGGCTGCTGGCGGCGAGAATACGATCTGGAGACCTCGAGGGCAGAGCAGGCTATTGCGCTGGCGAAGGGATTCGGAGAAATTTCCAAATTTTGCCCGTGACTATATATATAGCCCGATCCCTGTCGGTGTGACCGAGTGGAACGACTCGGTGGCATCGAGATTCATAACTGCGTGCAGTTACTGAAACTCAGTGTGACCGAAAAGTTCAAATCGGTTGCACCGAGATCGAAAACCTAGATCAACTTAATGATCTCGGTAGGTCCGAAAGTGGAGTATCGGTCAGACCGAGAATCATAAAGAGGTTTTGGAAGTTTAAGTCTATGACGAATCGGGGACTCCGAGCGCTCCTCACACAGAGTGGTTCGAATCTGACTTGATCAAATTTTGTGATGCAGCATGAATAGAGTTTGAGACGAGAAAAGCATAGATAGCTAGAGGAGGTTCTTAGGCATTCTTGTCCATCCACTTGGCAAAAAGAAATAAAACCGAACAATCAAAACAACAAGTGGATGTCCTCGAACGAGTAAAATATGCAGCCAGCATGCTCACACAATAAGATGGCAAATGAAATATGTGGCAAGGCATGCACAACCAATACTAGCATCTATCAAGCAATTTGCGATGACTAGGTCATCTATGTATGAGTATATTGACTTAGGAGTCAAGTGAGAACACTTGATCATAGGTCATACTCATCGTTTAAGCCCAAGTGGGGTTACCACTTTCACATAAAGCATTGTTGTGTTCACATCTCTAGAGTTGCTTTAGCTCAAGTCTTAGAGTAAAGCTCCCCCTAGATGTGATATCCCCCCCTAAGAGGGATGAACTAACCTTGGGTTTTGTCGATGATGACTTCATGTAGATATTGAAGATGTGGATGCTCAATGTTGATGTAGATCTCTTGGAGCTATCCATTTGAGTGAATTGCACTTTCAATACCTACATGGGTTAGTCCCACAAGGAACAAACAAGGATATCCATAGACATAGAGTGATGCACACAAAAGATGATGTCCATGAAAACTTTTAGGTTACCTTGTCCCTTGTCTTACCAACAAGAGGGTTTGTGACTCCTTGAACTAGTGCAAGATGTGGAAGTTGATTGCACTTGTTCTTGCCAAAATGATAAGAGTGAAGTATGTTGGCGGAGTCACCCTCAAGAACTCTCTAGTTCTTCTTCTTTTGGATCCACATCATCTTGATGGGAATCCTTGGAGTTGTAGTCGTACTTGATGAAGTGGAGCTTGAAGTAGTCTTCGGAATCCACTTGACTAAGGTCTTCGGAGCTTCTTCAAATGCATCAATTTCCTCTTGAAGCTTGCCCTTGCCTTTTTGTTGGTAGTCTTGTGGTGGAAGATCATCTTGAGCTTGTGTCCCCTTGAAAGAAGTATCATACTTCTCTTGTTGAGGGACAAACTTTGTCTTGGGGTATTGATCTTCTTCCCACTCAACTCCATTGGCATTGAACTTTTGTTCAAAACCAACACCTTGATTCTTTCGGTGCATTCCTTGCTTGCGCACAATTTCCTCGAATTGCTTACTCCCGGCAAGGCTTTTGTACACTCCTTTCTCTATAATTCCCTTAGGACCTTTGGCCATGAAGCATCTTCCAATTCCTTCATTTGGTGAGTCAAATATGTCGTAGGAGTTGGTTGACACAAGTGCTAGACCGGCAACACCTTCATCTTGAGTATCTTCGGAGTCGGAGTGATAACTTTTCTCGGAGTGGCTGTCGGAGTCGGAGCCGGATACCCATTCACCAACATGAGCTTGATGTCTTCGTCTTGTGTAGCTCCTTGATGATTTTTCCTTCCTTTCCGAATCCTTGCTTCTCCGTGAGTATCTTCGTTCATAATGATCATCTCCACTCCTTCTCTCTCTTGGTGATGATTCTTTGCTTCTTCTTTTTGGAGAATCTTCTCTTCTCTTGTAGGGAGCCGTACACTCATTGGAATAGTGTCCGGGTCTTCCACAATTGTAACAGTTTCGCTCTCGACTAGAAGATCTTTTGTCATTGTAGGACCTTGACTTGGAGCTTCTATCTTTGCTTCTACTCTTGTAGAACTTGTTGAAGTTCCTCACCATTAAGCTCAATTCTTCATTGAAGTCTTGTTTCTCACTCGATGATGTAGGGGCTTCACATGAGGCTTTATAGGCACCACTTGATTTGTTGTGAAGTTCCTCTTTATCCTTAAGTGACATCTCATGAGCAACAATTCTTCCAATCACCTCCGTTGGCTTGAGATCTTTGTAGTTGGGCATCATTTGGATCAATGTGCACACAGTATCATATTTTCCATCCAAGGCTCTTAGAATCTTCTTGATGATGAATCTATCGGTCATCTCTTCACTTCCTAAGCCGGCAATCTCATTTGTGATGAGAGTAAGCCTAGAGTACATCTCAGCGACACCTTCACCATCCTTCATCTTGAACTTGTCAAGTTGGCTTTGAAGTACATCCAACTTGGATTCCTTGACGGAGTCGGTACCTTCGTGCATATCAATCAAAGTGTCCCAAATTTCCTTTGCATTCTCAAGGCGGCTGATTTTGTTGAATTCTTCGGGGCACAATCCGTTGAAGAGAATATCACAAGCTTGAGCATTGTATTGCAACATCTTCAACTCATCCGCGGTAGCTTCACGGTTTGGATCTCTCCCGTCAAAGAAGTCACCTTGCAAACCAACACACACAATAGCCCAAACGGTGGGGTTATGTCCAAGAATATGCATTTTCATTTTATGCTTCCAAATAGCAAAGTTAGTACCATCAAAGTAAGGACCTCTACGGTGATAATTTCCCTTGCTAGACGCCATACTCTCCTAGGTTGTGAAACCAAGGCTATGACCACCAAAAGCTATGGAGATCAAAGCAAATGGAGACCAAAGCTCTGATACCACTTGTAGGATCGGAAGTATGTCTAGAGGGGGGGTGATTAGACTACTTGACCAAATAAAAACTTAACCTTTTCCCAATTTTAGTTCTTGGCAGATTTTAGCTAATTTAGGACAAGTCAAGCAATCGTCACATAATTCAAGCAAGCATGCAAAGAGTATATAGGCAGCGGAAAGTAAAGCATGCAACTTGCGAGAATGTAAAGGGAAGGGTTTGGAGAATTCAAACGCTATTGGAGACACGGATGTTTTTCCCGTGGTTCGGATAGGTGGTGCTATCCTACATCCACATTGATGGAGACTTCAACCCATGAAGGGTAACGGTTGCGCGAGTCCACACAGGGCTCCACCCAAGGGCAACGGTTGCGCGAGTCCACACAGGACTCCACCCACGAAGGGTCCACAAAGAAGCAACCACCCACAAAGGGTCCATGAAGAAGCAACCTTGTCTATCCCACCATGGCCATCGCCCACACAGGACTTGCCTCACTAGCGGTAGATCTTCACGAAGTAGGCGATCTCCTTGCCCTTACAAACTCCTTGGTTCAACTCCACAATCTTGTCGGAGGCTCCCAAGTGACACCTAGCCAATCTAGGAGACACCACTCTCCAAGAAGTAACAAATGGTGTGTAGGTAATGAACTCCTTGCTCTTGTGCTTCAAATGATAGTCTCCCCAACACTCAACTCTCTCTCTTAGGATTTGGATTTGGTGGAAAGAGGGTTTGAGTGGAAAGCAACTTGGGAAGGCTAGAGATCAAGATTCATATGGTAGGAATGGAATGTCTTGGTCTCAACACATGAGTAGGTGGTTCTTTCTCAGAACATATGAGTTGGAATGGTGTGTGTGTTCTGATGGCTCTCTCATCGAATGAGAAGGAGGTGGAGGGGTATATATAGCCTCCACACAAAATCCAACCATTACACAGTTTTCCAATCTCGGTGGGACCGAATCAATAAGCTCGGTCGGACCGAAAATGTAAACCTAGTGACCGTTAGTGATTTTCGGTGGGACTGACATGCAACTCGGTAGGACCGATATGGTTAGGGTTTGGGCATAACGTAATCTCGGTGAGACCGATTACACAAACTCGGTGAGACCGAGTTTGGTAATTAGCTAACCAGAGAGTTGGTCAGGCAAACTCGGTGGGACCGATTTGCTCTTTCGGTGAGACCGAGTGGAACTCGGTGAGACCGAAAAGTTACAAAGGGGAAACACTGAGTTTACATTGCAATCTCGGTGGGACAGATTCGCTCTTTCGGTAAGACCGAAAAGTTACGAAAGGGAAACAGAGAGTTTGCAACCCCATCTCGGTGAGACCGAGATCCTTATCGGTAGAACCGAATTTCTAGGGTTTGGCAGTGGCTAATGACAAGTGAAACTCGGTGGTGCCGGATAGGAAGAATCGGTAGGACCGAGTTTGGCTTAGAGTTTAGGTCATATGTGGATATGGGAAAGTAGTTGAGGGTTTTGGAGCATATCACTAAGCACATGAAGCAAGAGGCTCATTAAGCAACACCTCATCCCTCCTTGATAGTATTGGCTTTTCCTATGGACTCAATGTGATCTTGGATCACTAAAATATAAAATGAAGAGTCTTGAGCTTTTGAGCTTGAGCCAATCCTTTGTCCTTAGCATTTTGAGGGTTCCACTTTCACATCCATGCCATGCCAATCATTGAGCTTTCCTGAAATAATCATCTTGGAATAGCATTAGCTCAATGAGCTATATGTTGTTATGAATTACCAAAACCACCTAGGGATAGTTGCACTTTCACACGGTAAATCCAAGATGTCATTGCCTGACTGATCTTTCACCTTTTTAGGCACCCATGTCCCTTTAGGTTTTCCTTTGAACTTTCCTTCATTCAGAACCGCAACTTCAGCTGGACTTTCAACTTCAGCTTTACGTTTTTGTTTCTGACTGGTGTTTTCCTCCTCTGGTGTCCTGGTCGACTGGTTTTCCTTTACCATTACGGAGTCGGTCTTCCTCTTCATCGTTTGCATACCGAGTGGCTATTTCCATCATTCGGCCCAAAGACATGTCTCCGGATCGACTAAATTTCAGGATGAGATCTCTGTATCGAATGCCCTCTTTGAAGACACAAACTGCTTGGTGTTCTGACACATTCTCCACAACATGGTAAAGGGTAGTCCATCTCTGGATGAAATCTCTGAAGCTTTCATTCGGCCTCTGAACGTGGTGTTGAAGTTCCGTCAGCCCAGCAGGTCGCTTGCAAGTGCCCTCGAATGTCTTGATAAACACTTGAGCTAAATCTTCCTAACAGAAAATACACCTAGGAGCCAACTGATTCAACCAAGCCCTGGTCGAACCTCCAAGCATCAAGGGCAGGTGCTTCATGGATACATCATCATTGCCTGCACCAAACTGCACTGCCACTCGGTAATCTTCGAACCAAGTATCTGGCTTTGACTCGCCGGTGAATTTGCTCACACCAGCAGGCAGTCTGAAATGGGGGGGTGGATCTCAACGTCTTAGATGGCCCTACTGAAACACTCGGGCCCCGAAACAAATTCCCTATTACCAATCAGATGATCTCTGTCTTGTCCTTCTCTGTGTGCTCTGCCTATGTCGACTAAACCGTGTACAAGAACCGACCTTGCATCAAATCCAGGCTCTCTTGGGTCGACTGAAGCCCGCTCGTCACCATACGGGCGCCTGTCATCATACCGTCGGGGCGCGTATAATCCGCCCCTCGGAGGGGGCGTGGGCACTCGACGGTGGTCATCGCGAGGATCAAACTGCCCATGGCCCCGACCAAGGTACTGATCTTGTCGGTAACCACGATCTTCACGCCGCAGGGGCGATCTCGGGCTATGAGCCGACTGAACTGTGTCCGCATCCATAGATCTTCTATGGATTTTGTTGCGCGATTGAGAAACAACCGAGTTCTGTTCACCTACTGCTCGGAGCAGCGCATGGATCTACGGCAAACCTCTACCAGCTTCTGAACGAGATGGTTGAATTGACTCTGCTATAGGTGTTGCTGCTGCGAGATTTTGAACCGGAGTACAATATACCCGAGGTTCAGGCGGAAACAGTTGTTGTGGCCGTCAACTGGATCCAGGGATCTGCTGACAGGCGCGTTCGTCGAGTGACCGATGGAGATTCTCCAGATGCGTACGCTCCGCCAAGGTGTCCAAGCGCGCAACCTCCAAGGTCCGAGCCTCGGAGGTCTCTCCAATGATGGGAGTCTAGAGCGCCTCAACATTGTGGCGATGTAGCTCTTCCCTCTGCTCTGTAGTGAGGGCTTGGGGATAGTATTCGTCATGAACGCGCGTCGGGTCGCCGCTGCCGCCGCCACGACAAAATCCAGGTAGACTACGCGGGGATTCGACCATGAGGACTTATGTCGCGGAGTCGTTGCTCTCGCACTTGGAAACAGTGTCCTAGTGACCAGTAGGCAGATCGGACGACCCGTAGAGAGATTTGTCGGGCTCGATTGCCGCGACTTGAGGGGTGGTCGACTGGCGAGCCACTGCATGTCTCACCCACCGCTGGAGCCGCGATCGACCAGATCATTTGCGACGGGGAACATCGGGGAGCGAGGACGCCGCGGGAGCCGACCGATACCGGGTCGACGGCTGCCGCAACAGGACGCCGCGAACGCACGCGCGAAAGTGCGTCACCCCGTGGAAGGGGAGAGTTTCGACGTCGAGAGGGGCTTCTTGAAGATAGGAGGAGTCGTCGGCGATGAAGACGAGTGCTCCGAGGCGGACCTCGTGGCCCAGGGACAAACCACCGCCAAAAATCATGTTGATGGAGATCGAAAAAATTGCAACCTCACCGGAAGTCGCTAAGACGCCTGCCCCACGGTGGGCGCCAACTGTCATGGGAACGAGTCTGACAGTAAGAATAGGGGGTACGTAGGAGGAGGCAAGGCCCTAGCTACAACGAGGTTGTACACATAGATTTACAAGTTCAGGCCCCTCTTGAAGGAGGTAACAGCCCTACGTGTCGGTGCCTCGGAGGCTTGTCGACTGGATTATGCGTGAAAATTACAAGGGGTGCGAACCCTTGTGTCAGAGGAGGGGGTGGCTTATATAGAGTGCGCTAGGCCCCTCCAGCCCTCGCTTACACAGGGTTCAATGTGAGTTAAGACAGGGGCGTTATTGGTAATGCCAGCTATTAATGGTCTTTGTGACTACGGAGTGAACGCCTGACCGTTGCCATCCTGAGGTGGCTTTAGATCTTCTGTACTCTGAGTGATTCTTTGTAGGGTCGAGTGATTCTACTGCGGTCAAGTGGAATTGAGGTATCCGAGTGGGATCTCTTGTCAAGTGGATTGCACTTCAATGTGATTTCAGTTGGTGTCTTCAGTTGGACTTTGAATGTCTTTGACTCTAGGGCAGTGTCCTTGGGTAGGACCGTAGGATGTCTAGGTCAGGCCTAAGACCCTACCCTAGGTACATGTCATCGTCAGATCCACCTGCCTCTTACCAAAGGTGAAGCTATTTTCATCTCGCCGTAGGTGAGAAATAACCCTGGCAATTTTTTATGCGAGATCTGAAATTGGAGGCAATAAATGGGCCATACCATGGCCTACCTTCTAGAAGCACCCGTGTTTCCTGGACAAATCATTGCAGTGTGGAAAAGTCTATAACCTGAGAGCGGCGGATACCCCTTTGGGGGGGGGGGGATCCAGGCGGACGCTCTAGAGGCGGGTGAGAGCAGCTCTAGCAGGCAGGTTGGTTGACCAGCCGCAGCCACGTGTCACGCATTGTACGCACTCGTGGGAACACTTTTTTCACGTTTGGTTTGCTTTGTGCTTTTGCTTGGTTTTCCCTATGTTTTCATGAAAAAACTTTTTTCTCTCGCTGAAGCTAAAGCGTAACGTGTGAAAAGCACTGTTATGCTTCACGCTGATGGATAGTTGTGGTTCCTAAAAGCGAAAAGCACAGTTTGTGCTTCGCGTGAAACACAATGGTGCGACCAACATCAGTGCTTTCCGAAGAGTGAAAAACACAGTTGTGCTTTATAGAAAGTGAAAAGCTAATGTTGTGCTTCATGGTAAATCACAACTGTGCTTTAGTGAAGCATAGTTGTGCTTGCCAAAAAGTTCAAAACCACAGCTGTGCTTTCTGAAAACTGAAAAAAAGCACACCTGCTCTTGCTAAAATAAAAATACATTTTTGTCAAACGTATAAACATGGGATCCACTTCCGAAGATCTCGGTGCGAGAAACGCAATAGCGAAAACGGTTCGTGATTTGGACGCATGGTTCATGAGATAAAACGTAAAGAAGAATATATGAAAAAGATAAACTCCCATGATGCGACAACTGTCATACATGCAGTGCGCCAATGGCCACTACGACAAAAGGTGATGGAGTGATCTTTATAACGGGTATCCTCTTATTAGTGAGTTTGCTATAACTCCCCAACTGTTTGGTCGTGCTCGCCTTGCCTCCAACTTGGTCGCCCTCGCCTCCGGTGAGCAACTTTTTTTTTCTGAAATTCGGTGAGCAACTTTCATTAAGAAAAGTTCTACGTGACTATTTTATGTCCATTTTTTAAACAGGTAAATGCGTGAAACAGGTTTTCGTTCGGTCTTGTGTATTTGCGTTTTTTTTCTTGACCTGTTTTAGTGTATTTTTTGGGGTTTCTTACATTTTCAATATTTTCTATAATTTATTCATGTTTCTTTTTTTTGCCTTTTTAGAAAGGTCATGAATTTATGTAAAGATGCGTGAACATGATTCTACCTTTTTTTTCTTTCTATTCGTGTTACTTTGTTCATCGTGTACAAAAATATTCATAGCATTTAAAAAAATATTCATCTTCTAATTTAAAAAGGTTTGTAAGGTGTATTGAAGAGTTCAATGAGTATTTTGAAAATTCATCTTTTATATAAAGGTTCACCATGTTTTGTTTCAAAAGGTTTATCTTGTATTACAAAATATACTCAACATGTATTGAAAACATTTCGAACACATATAACAAATGTGCATCATGTATTAAACATCGTTCACTATGTATACAGAAGTTGTTCATCATTTTTTTAATTTTCGCCATGCACCTGGCAATTTTTTCGTCGTGTATTAAATTTGTTCACCGTGTACCTACAAGCTCTTCACTTTGTATTTAATAAAATGTTCATCTTTATTTTCAAGAGTGTACACATGTAACTCTTTTTTCATTATTTGTTAAAAATTGTTTGTCATGTATTTAAAAAATGTTCACCTGCTTTTTCAAAATTGTTCAAAGGTTACTGCAAAAAAATTATCTTGTATGTATAGAGAAAATTTTCATCTATTTGAATAATGCTATTTTTGAGAAAATTGCTCACCATGTAAATTGTTCACTGTGTATTTGAAATTTTTTCATTTATTAATAAAAAGATCAATGTGTATTTTGAAAATATGTGTTTTAGTAAGAATAATTCATGAACATTTTTATATAGACGCGAATATCTTTGTTTTCCCTTTACTACACACACGTCAAACTACCACTAAGAAAGAAAACTGGTGAGAAAACAATACAAACTATAGAACTAACGCTACAGAGAAACCAAAACAGGGTGGATTGGCCAACCAAATAAACGCCGCAGGCGAATGTGCAGTCCAGATCGCCACGGGCGATGTATAGGCGCACCCATGGCATTGAGCGCCGAATAGGAAGACTTTGCGCCAGAACAAGACGTTTTTTAGTATATATTACCTTAGAAGAAAACATAAAATCATTACTTAAGGGATCTAGTTTCAAAGATTACGACGCGAAAAATCCAACAATGAAAATGGTCCAGTATTTAGATGCACATTTCAAGAGATAAAATATTTTGAATAAACGAATTTACGAAAGAAGGGGAAGCACCTAGGTTGCGACAAGTGGCAGTGCGCCCCTTGCCAGCGCTTGAGAAGGAGGGATGACTTTGCAAGGGGTATCATGTTAATTGGTTTCAACAAAGTTTTTTTCACAAAAAAAAATCCGATAAAAAACGAATAACGAAAAAAATGGAAGAAAAATTGGTGCCTATAAGCAATGTTGTAGTTTTTCACCTTTTTCTCTTTTCGAGAAGCACAATTTTTTCAACTATGCTTCTCGCGGACGAAAATTAGTGCTTATATCGATAGGAAATTCGTGCTTCTCGTGGAAGCATAGATTTTTTCGAGTGAAGGCAAATCAGTGCTTCCGTGAGAAGCACAATTTTTTTTCCTGTCGGAGAAGCACAGTTGTGCCTCGTAAAAGTTTCTTTTGCTCCAAAGCATAGTGAAAACTAGACAAAAATAAAAAGGGACTCATCTAAAACCCAAAAACAAGTACAGAAAAAATAAAAGAACAAAAGCCAAAAGGAACGCCAAGCATGCGACACACGCGGCGGTTGGGCGCACCACTTGACATGTGCATGCTAAGGAAGTGATCCTTGCGGAGTCCCCACAAAGGGCAACCCTTGGATAGTTGTTCCCAAGAAAACATGAACAAGGAAATCATGTGGCCCAATCCAACTTGGGCTAGACGGAGGACTGGTCCGATTTGTAGACGGCCTCCTCGGTACTTATCTTTTTCAAATATATGTTTCTTCAGTTATTCAAATATATGTTTTGATGTTATTACTTTTATATACATTTTTCATTTTTTGTGTAAATTTAAAATAATTTTTGTGCAAGTTTGATATTCATATACATGATCAATATTTTTACAAATATATGTTCCATCTCTACTTTTTTTACACATCATAAATTTTCTTATATATGTGAAATATTTTTATATACGTTTAATTTTTTCCAAATACAGGAACTTTTTTGTACATTGTATGGATATTTAAAAAACCATGTACATATTTTCGAAATTTGTGAACGTTTTTAAATGTCATAATAATTTTTTTGAAAGCAATGAACAATTTTTAAGATAGGCTAAAAAATTACACTGCATAAACATTTTTCAAAATCTGAATTTTTTAAAGTAAATTATATTTTTCAACATATTTGTTTAAAACATATTCTAACGTATATTAAAAAAGGAAAACAAAAAAAAATATTGAAAGAAGAAACATTCAAAAAGGAAGTAACCTGAATGTTTAGCTAGCCCGTTACTTGCGGCTGGGAATACATGGTTGGCCCACTGGTGCATCCTTGACGCGAGCATACGCTAGGTCTCGCTGAAGGCGAGACATGGCCGCGCCCCGGAAAATGAGAGAGGCCACCAAATCCTATGTACGTTCAGAGCTCTCTCTTTGCATGGTTTGCACAGATAGGAGGTCACATTTCTATGATGATCCTCCAACATTTACTACCTGCAGAGATGATTACAACGCCTTACTGCACATATGTTGTTCTGGGACAGCAACACGGCCAAGGCGATTTAACCTGATTGCTCAGAACGCTACACTTCACAGTTCCTGCTTGGCAAACGCATCTCTACAGCTAAAGATAAAATCTCACACTACAGTAACGTTATCAAATCTGTTAGCAAACATGAACCCAAAAGCTAAAAAGATGATGGCAACGGCCGGAGGTAGAATATGCTTAGATTTTTCAGAGGCAGAACTTTCACGTCGACTGATTATGCATTTATGCTCCATACGACTGATTTTATTAGCCATTGTTCCCAGCAACTTTAAGCTCAGGGTAGTCAGCGTGACAGCAATCGCTCAGCTTTGCTGGGAGCGTACTGTCGACGTGGTTCAATAATGCCAGCGATTCCTTTGCTATCAGCTCATAGAGAATGTGTGCCATGCTTGTGGTTGTATTCAATTTCACTTCCTGCTGCTTATCACGATTAGTGCCGCCATGTTGAAAAAAAACAATCGCCCATACGTGTGGCATTTTGCACATCGTTCACACGCCATTTTTACCATTCATTTGGTACATGTGTACATATGACATCAGCAGGAATCTTTTTGATTTCGGCTTAAAAATGTTTTATCTCCTAATTAAAAAATCGAATTAAAAATCCGTTTTCACCATTAAATCCGCCTCGACGAGATCTTCAAAACAAGACCCCATGTTGACATGTTTCGACGGAATTTTTTTGCCCAAAAGTTATCATGATGTTTACACTGTAGTTGTCATAGTGCTTAAACTAAAGTTGTCATGTGGCAATTTCAGTTTGTAGAGCATGGTAATTTTAGTATTTTGACAGTGGCAACTCTAGTATCTTAATCATGAAAATTATTTTTTGTATGAATCATGGCAATTTTAAGTGCATGTATCATGGCAATTTTAGTTTATGGTTCATGGCAAGTCTAGTTTCTTAATTTTCCGTTTTATAAATGTCAAAATTTACTTTTAAATGTAGAAGAGAATAGCTGAAATACATCATGACAATTTCAGTGTAAACACCATGGCAATTCATGTGCAATAGACAAGGCAACTTTTAACCAAAAAAATCGTCAAAATGTATTAATATGAGATCTAGTTTCGAAGATTTCGTCGCGAGGAATTTAATAATGAAAATGGATTTTTATCGAATTTTTCATTTAAGAGATAAAACATTTCAAAAACTAAAATTCAAAAAAAATTCCATATGCATGCATGCAGTGACGTGGCATAGTCTGTGTGTTATAAGACGGGTGGGCGGGTTTCGCTCCCACCATATGTGTGGGCGTTAGCGTTGTCCTAAATTCTAAACTAAGAGCAACTCCAATGAGGCGACCCGAACGGACGGCGCATTTGTCCGCCTTTTGTCCGTTTGGGTCGGCCGCCCGCCCCCGTCCGCCCAGTTTGAATTTGGGTCGGCAGTGCGCCCAACGCGCCGACCCATTTCATGTCTACATTCAACTTTTAAATACAAAAGACCCTCCGCCGATCATGCCAGCGGCCATGTCTCATGCCGGCATACAATGCCGGTTTCAGAAAATACCACAGTTCATGCTGGCGCATTCGCCAGCCGGCCGACACACATGCCAGCACACAAAAAGGATTGCAAGCCGACGCGCGGGGTGAGTCGGGCAGCACCATCCGAGGAAACGCCGACGAGCCGGTGCTGGCCGCGGCGACGGCGGCTTGGACGAGGCTGTGCTGGCTAGGGTTTACACCTAGCATGTAGAGCGTCTCCCTCGCTGCCGCCGCGACGCGGGCGTGGGTGAACTCCTGCTGCGCGGCGGCGACGGCGACGGCCTGCGTGGCAGTCTCATCCCTCGCGTCCGCGGCGTGCCTTCGACCCTTTCTCTTGGCCGACTCCCTTGCCCGCTATTCGGGCGTCGGCGCCTTCTTCGGCTTGGTAGCGGCGGCGGTCTTGCGCGGGGCACGAGGCTTGCCTTTCCCGGAGGGGGCGACGACGCCGGACGAGGCGAGGGAGGCGAGGCCGGCGGCTGCGTCGAGTTCAAGATCGATGGCGTCCTTCATGGCTGGTTGGGAGGCGGGGGCGCGCGCGGGCAGAAGCGTTTTTTAAAAAAATAAGGGAAAAATGATGGTGGCTGCCATCGACCGGCGGGCCCGAGGAAAGGAGTAGGCGCGCCCGCGTCCGTCTCGTGTCTGCGCCGACGCAAATCAGACTCAAAATTAGGCCTGAAATGGGTCGCACGCGGACGAAAAACGGACGCGCGTTCTTTTGGGTTGGCACGTTGGGTCACCACTTTTATTCACTCCAACCTAAACGGACGTATGTGGACGAAATAGATTGTCCCATTAAAGTTGCTCTAAGAACAGTGTTGCTGGCAAATGATCCTGCCAGCTCGAAACTACCGGCTTCCATGTTCAGGAAAAAGCCCAGCTCAGGTGTGCGTCTCTGCAGCTTTACCTGTGGATCGAATCCGATCGCTGCCACGCGGTGCGCCTGTACATATTCTACACTACCTGTGACTACACTGCCTTTGCTTGACTACATTGCCTTTTCTTCAAGCAAGCTACCATGGCAGCTTTCTGCTGCTGTTCTCCACGATCTTCTTGGGGCACCAGAAGATGCCGGTTTTCATCTGCCATTGCACCCTTAATTTGCATTATCCATCCGATGCCATTTTCATGTGACTACATTGCCTTACCATGGCAGCTTTCTGCTGCTGTTCTCCATGATCTTCTTAGAGAGGCACCATCTGTGCTCCCCCCTCGGTTTTCATCTGCCATTGCACCCTTAATTTGTATTATCCATCCGATGCTATTTTGCAGTCAGACAGTTAGAACTCAGAAGATATCGGTAGTTTCTGAACCGAGAAAGCCATGTGAGAGCGACGCATAGCTCCACATTTTCTCTTTTTCATAGTGCATGGATGCCTTTTGCTTAATTTATTGTGCAAAGTGAGGTCCAGCGGGTGGATCCCTCCTTTTACACCTCATCGAAGCCAAGGAAAGTCCAAACTCAGTTGCTCTTGTCCATGCTTTTTCCAGAAAGGTGGTGATTTGGTTATGCCACTCGTCATGGATCCGATCACTGTCTTCTCATCCTTACGGTACCGCGATGCTACTAGTTTATCCTTCATCACAAAATTGTCCTATGTAAAACAATACTTTGTAGCAAGTTCTTGACAAGTTTCTCCACCTTCCCTCCTTGTTTGTTTTTTCATATCTGGATGAAGTCTTGTTTTTTTTCCGAAAAACTTTCAATCTATTCATCTTTAATCATGATAATATAAAAAATAACAGAGGTAATAAAAATCCATATCCATGGACCACCTAACGACGACTACAAGCACTGGAGCGAGTCGAAGGCGCGCCGCCGTCATCGTCCCTCCCTCATCGAAGCCGGGCAAATCCTGTTATAGTAGACAGTCGGGAAATCGTCGTGCTAAGGCCCTATAGAACTAGCGCATCAGAGTAGCAACCATCACCGATGAAGAAAGTCGTAGATCAAAGGGATCAAACATGTAAACACCTAAACTCATGCCTGCTACCGGCAGGTGATGCACGATGGCTCTGGCAGAGGTGTCATATTTAGCCTGTTGTTGTCGGGTCGAAGGTGGTGCGACAGTAGCGGGAGGCAGACGCTATGGGACGTCTTTGTCTTTCGTTGTCTCCTTTAAAGATATCTGGCTATCAAGGTGTCGGTAGACGGATAAGGGCGGATGGTACATACGACTTCAACAACGAGTTTATGCACTCCAATGGAAACACAAGATCTCTGATCAGACTATGTCGTCGCGTGCCTGTGTGGTGTCCTTGCTGAAGGTGGTGGATTGAAACTTGACTTTGGGGATGATAATTCGGAGTTCAACCTTGTGGTGGACTCGCCATCATCGGCGCACGTGCGGCGATCCCTTCTTGAAGGCGTAGTCTAGGAGTTGTATATTTTTTTATTTATGTTGTGTCTTGTATCATAGGGATTAGTGGCTATCTGGGGGAGGTACTGTCACGAGGTATATGGCCTCAGGGTTTGTTTTCCGCTTTATTTCTGAGTTGATGGTGTTTGACTGTTGGATTTTGCACTATTAATAATATATGGTTGCATGCATCGTCCTGATGCAGAGGCCGGAAGTTATTAAAAAAATGTAAACACTTAAACGAAGATGAACAAAGACCGGATCCAATAGATTCACCAAAAATCAGTACCGACCAAATCCCGCAAGGTCGAGGGAGACAAAGCTCCACACACCTTCTGACATACTATACGCACCACTGGAATGGGGATAGAACGTGAAAGACATTATTTTTACCAAGGGACATCGTCGCCGTCACACAACCCCAACCCAAGCGCTGAATTGAACAAAAACGAGAACAGGGTCCTTCTCGCCGGCGGGGGGCCGAAATCCTCCGCACCTCCATTGCTTAGAGGCCATTAGAGATGGGACGGACCGACGGCGGCGCCGACGGGAGGAGAGAGTTTATTCTTGTGGAGGTACGTGTGTAGTTCTACCTAGTTCTTGTTTTTTTAGAAAAGGAGGATGACCCCCGGCCTCTGCATCTGGGCGATGCATACGACAACTTTATTAATTATTATCATAAGACCTTACAAAGCCATACAACAGCAAGACTAAAGCCACCGTCTAAGCAATAACTATCACTACACCTATCCAATTGATGAAGGGACGCAGATAGTCTGGGCCTAATACCAAATAGACATCGCAGCCAAACCTAAACATCTAAGACCTGAGGTTCCAACTAGGACGCCTGCCGGGTATGGGGCACCTACCAGTCCGGCGCACTCCTCAACTAGGACGCCTGCCGGGTAAGAGGCCGCCGCAGCCACCTGCCACCAATCCATCTTCAGAGTTGTACTGCTGCATATACAGCGCTAGGTCTCTCTACCATCGACGCCACCACGACGCCCGACAGCGTCGTCCTCCTGCGCGAGTCCATCCTCCCACAGCGAACTCCGAATCTGCACTGCGCCATGCCGTCAAGCTCCGTCGCCATCAGTGTGTAGGATGAAGCACCGCTCCACCAAAGAATCCGTCCTCTGGTCCCTCGATGACGTGTGTACCTCCAAGAATGACGCCCCCAAGAGAGGAACAACACCAGAGCGCCGCCGTCATCCGATCATCCGATCTAGGGTTTTCCCCCGGAGGTAGTAGAGAGTGGTCTTGAACTTCTCCACGGCGATGCCTTCAAGAAAGGAACGCCGCAGATAGCACCGCCACCGCTGCCTTAGCAGAAGCCGAAGGCAAGTTTTCACCCAGATCAGTTCGAAGGGAGCCAACTCTCGTGCACGAGCCGCTGTCACCACCAGCACCACCAGGCAGACCCTGGAGTACCGGCAGATCAGCGAGTTGCCGGCACTACCACATCTAGATCGTCGGCCACACCGGGCCGCTGCCATCCCCCGCGCCGTCCGGGTCAGAGACGGAGCAGCCGACCACGCACAGGGACCGCCGCCGCCTGCACACGCCGGAGCGCCGCCGAGAGCCCAGCGTCCGCCACCGCTTGCCGAAGCCAACCGCTGCCCGAGCACTGGCGCCACCGTGGAGCCATCAGATCGGGGAGGAAGATGTCGCGCGCCGACCACCCTCGCGGACCCCGCCGCACGCCCGAGCGCCGGCGCCACCGCGGCGCCATCAGATCGGGAGGAGGAGGAGCGCATGACTTGCCGCCCCGCGCAGACCACGCCGCCGCCATCGCCGCAGCGCCACCAAAGGGGAGCCCCGCAGATCCGCCGACAGCCCGACCTGCAGCCGAGCCGAGCGCCGCCGCGAGGGCCGGCCGTCCCGCGCCGCCCAGGAGCCTCGTGGGGAGGGAGGGAGCCCCGCCGCCGCCGACGCACGCGCGGGCTTTGCCCGGCGGCGAATGAAGTCTCGTATTACATCGCCATGTTCCACTTTTATTAGTTTCATCTAGAGGCGTTGCTGCAGAAACGTCGACTTAATGCTAGATGTTTATTTGAGTATCTTGTAATGGTTCGATCGTGATTGCTTTTGTTTTATATTTTTTTTAACAATTAATAAAAGTGAATGTGTGCATCATGATGATGCAAAGGCCGAGGTATAATTATAACCTCCTTTTCAAAAAAGAAATCTAGAGGCAGAGTGGCACCACAGCTCGCTAATCCAAAGATATTACTACTGCAGTGCTGTGTAGACGTTTTCAGAGAGTGTAGGTGGATAAGATCATCTTACTATAATTGCACAACGTCCTTGCCCATATTTAGAATCATTTGTTGGATGCACGCATTCAAGCTCACTGTAGCCACCATGTTGTTTTATAGCGCGGGCCATTAGAAAAAACAGGACCATTTGTAGCTTGTACAGAGCGTAAAGAGGGCGTCTCCTCGGTGGATGAGGCTGTTGCAAATGTGCGATCTCTGCCCATGAGGTAACTTTATTTTGCTGTTGTTGCTGTTTTTCCTCAGTAACTGCAGATATGATCATACGGTAGCATCAAAATGGTAAAGTAGTCCATGTTAGGGCATGTACAATGGTGGCATATGGATACCTATGCCTCATGACAAAAAGTAATTTGAAGCATATGTATTGATTTTTTCTTCTCAATGCAAGTACTACTAGTAGACCTCATTAAAGAATAGAAAGTGACTTTCACTACACATGTATCCCTCTTCTTCATTTCAACTTTTTTAACTTTATGCACTGGACCACACTTTTTGTCTCTAAGCACCCGCCTCTTGAAGAGGATTCCGCTTCCCCATTCGAACCTATTTTTTCTGTTATCCGATCCTACATGGCATGTGAGGCATCACCCTGGGGCTATGCATTGGTCATGCCCTTAGTGGGACTAATATTCTAGGGAAAAAGAAGGCAAGATGATCTTGTGAGCTGTGACTCATCTTCTTGTTGTCCCCCGGCTCAATCTCACACCTTTCCTCCCCCAACAAATCCTCCATTAACTCCTTTCCTTCCACGTGTCCACATCAAAAGATCTGAAAAAATAATTACTAGAAGATGATGGGGGAATTTGGCATGCGGACGAGGCAATTTGTTTGCCAGAGATTAACGGACGAGCTAACTCTGCAATTTGGCATGCAGCCTTTTCACACAATTTGTTCTCAGCTCATTTGTCATGAGATCCCATTCATATTCATCATGGTTTTGTAGCATTGCCCTATCGTTGTGATACTTTATTGCCTTGCGCAAGTCATTCAGTATGTGAAACCCTCGGGCGTCATTCGATGGTCTTCTGTGTTGTTTACCCACATAGACTCAGTTAGGTGGCCTTCCTCTTTTCAAGCGAATGAAACCGCCCAGTTCCCATGGTCCTCATGTCCCCCGAATTATTTTCGTCATCAACTTCGTTGCTGCCACACGTTGCCGACGCTCAAATGTCGACTGACAACGACGCGCTGAGGCTCAAAAAATATACTGTATATGAAAAGGAGCATGCGTACCCATTGCCATTGAATCAGATCGGCCTTCGCTATCTGGTCCATCGGATCAAATTATATTTTCGTCACCAGCCAGCCAGCCAACCTGATGCACTCGTCAATCCTTGTCATGTCTTCATGTGTAAAATCCCACAGTAAGAAGGCTCCTTTTCCTGTTCAGATTACTACACGATTTGGTTAGTACTCCTACCAGCTGCTGGCTTCATTTTGACTAAGCAACGTACCGTTATACAGTGTGACTACACGCTGCAGTCTGAAAGGAAACGACCCAGAGTCCGTGTCTGCATTACAGAAGGGACAATACTACATCTACATAATCTTTCTTACGTAGTTAACGTAATGGGCCAGATGGCAATTTGTGATTGGAGTCAGGGAGAAGGTGAGGCCCACCCCACTTAAAATCAGGAAGGGGATAGAATTATTGTGGGAAGGCTACGTAAGAATTTACGTTAGCCTTCGTAGGTGTATCATTATCGTTACAGAAGTTTGGTAGGTCAATATGGTCGTGAGTCCTGAGAAGAAGTAGGGGTTAGGTGGCCCCAGTCTCGTGTAGCTGTACCAACTCAAACTGATTGATGACTTGCTTTGACAGAAGGAAGGGTAAGTGTCGCAAGAGGGAGAATTAAGCATGGAGAAAGCGGTCAGGGAGGTAGAGTGGACGCCGTTGTCTTAACTTCCTTGATTTTCTTCTTTTTTTTTAAAAAAAGGATCATCCCCGATCTTTGCATCTGAGTGATGCATGTAGCCCCTTCTTAACTTCCTTGATAATGGCGATTGGAGACTAATTTTAGTTAGTACTTCTAAACAAGGACTTAGACACACCACTTTCAGCACTCGGCGTTCAAATAGACCATGGACACGTATTTCTTTCCTCTCTCGCAAGTCGCAGGGTGACTAGAGTAAAAGCTTCAATTCTTCAATCTTCGTCAGTTACTCTATGGGTTCGCCTCTCTTCTGTTTGCCGCTCCGACAGACAGTGGCAAGAGGGGATACGAGTGCCTCTGCTTCGGTTTGTGGATAGGTTAGGATTCAGTTGTCCGGGTTCCGATCCTCCTCAAGTTCATCCATCAGGACGACTAGACGGAAATCTGACGTAGATTTATATCAGCTTCTTGGGGCAACAAGGTTAGGGTTTTCTCATCGTGCGTACGCAATGACGAGATTTGGTGTTTGGTTCTTCGAATTGATTCAAGGGTTCAACGGCGACAACTGCAACTCTGAGCATTAGTCCTTAGAGGCGTGTGCATGAAGACTTCTTGGTTGTCAATGACATGTCAGGTCAGCTCCGATATGGGAGGCGCAACAGCAACGTGTCGGCATCTTGTTCTAATGACGATAGTGATCGTTTGGTGATCCAGAAACCTCGATTTATTATTATTATTATTATTATTATTATTGGAATGCTTTGTACTTGCGCTGGAAGGGGAGCCTTGGCGCAGCGGTAAAGCTGCTGCCTTTTGTAGAAATGTTGGGTAAGGCTGCGTACTAAAGACCTAAAATGGTCGGACCCTTCCCTGGACCCTGCGCAAGCGGAAGCTACATGCACCGGACTACGCTTTGTACTTGCGCTGAACTTTTATAATATATTTCAGTCCTTTTCGTATAGAAAGATTAGACATGCCATGGCCTTTCAAACCTTTGCTTCAATGAAAATTAAAATAATGTTGTGAACCATTAGTAACTTTTTTCATGTGAATTATTAGTTGTCTTATTTCGTACGGCACTTTGTGATGATTATATCATATGCTATCTTAAATGAATAATGTTTTCTTGTAAAGTTGACTAATAGAACATAAATGTGTTTGAATTAGAGAAGATTGTGCAATTAATTTAGTAAGACACTGAGTTTGGATGGCATCTAATTAATAGATTATGTGGTTGAGTCATGTAATCCTTTCGTCAGCCGATTGTGGTCCTATCATTTTGTTTTTTTATTATTGTTGAGACTTCTTTGTAAAACTTTATTACACTTCAATAAATTATGGTTGTGTGCATCATGATTATGTAGAGGCCAAGGCTATCCACTCTTCAAAAAAATACAGTGGGTCTGACATATTACCTAATTGTATCTTTAGTCTTCTGTCATGAAACTTAAGTAATAATCATATGTTTTTAACACTCTCTGCCCTAAGGCTCTTATTCAACTCGCGAAGGCATATCTGTTTGCAAAGTGCAAAACAGAAAGCCAGTGATTACATCATAATTTATTACAAGGTTCTTGATGTTTAAAGCTTCCTTCGCAATTTGATGAGCTACCTCATTTTCCTGCCTACAAATATGTTGAAGCTTAAATCCCTGGAAAGAACTCACTATCTCCCCCATTTCACAAAGGATATGGTGTGTCAAAGATTGTTTCGACCTTGATTCCCAAAGTCACTGAACCTCTTGCCAATCAATCTCCAGTTGCACCCTCTCTCGACCCCTGTCACGAGTTAAATCACAACACCCCGACACACGAGTAGCTTGTTGTCGTCCACGTGGGCGTAGCTCCTTTCCAACAAAGACGTGAATTTGAAGGGAAAAAATGACATCGAGGAGAAACATAAGAGATACAAACTCTACTTGGATGTCCAAAGTGATATGATGAAATCCGACAAAGAGAAGGCGAGGGGGAGGTTGGTAATTGAGGAGAAGAGGATGAAAATGAAGAAGATGAAGACACGGACCATATGGAGCTTGAGAAGACGATTGCGGTGGGCAACATTGAGATTGAGAGAGAGAAGGTGAGGCTCGCGAGATTCACCAAGGAGTCAAGAATCATATTGGTCGACACAAGCCTAATGGATGACGATGCCAAGGAGTGGATCACCACCGTGTGCAAAGACATCAATGCACGCGTGCAAAAGAAACTTGATTCATTTAATATCGTTGATGAATGAATTGTTGAATTATTTGTCGTGGATTATGTTGGCTTGTTTGAATTGTTGAATTTGTGTGTGCTATATTTATCATTATAAAAAAAATGAGCTACCTAGTGCATGAGGTTTCATGGAATTAGAAAGAGGGAAATAGGGGACACCGTTGTAGGGAGGAATAAATTAAGCTCAGCCTCCTACTGACCGCAGACATACGGAGAGTCAAATTTGACCATTGTTCTTGAAGATGTTCTTACGATTTGAAGGTGATCTGCACCCTGCATTGGCGTTGCTGCAAGTGTATCACTCGTTTTTCCTTTTTTGGAATATCACTCGTTCACTTTATCCGTTCACAGCTTCATTGAACTACTGAAGTGGTCATTCCGGACTCCGGGTTATTCCTACTTTATGAGGTAATAGCACCAGGAGTCCCACAACTTGTTCTAGATGTGACGATTTGGTCCAAAACTTGCAAAAGCCAACTATTGAGTCCCACAACTTGCACTCAATGTGCAAATTTAGTCCTAGCCAATCAGACGACGACAAGTGGAGCCTAGTCAGCAGAGCCGGTCAGCGCAGCACATTTTTCAATTACCCCCCTGGCCTTTGCACTAATGAACCCGCACTACACCACCTGAGTTTAACTGGCTGGATTTTTCTTTGCCCCTAATAGCATGACGATTCAAAAAGATGAACAAAGTTTCCAAGCTAGTGCAAACCAGTACTGTGAGACATTTTTTAGAAGTCAGCAGATCCTAACACACTTACAAATGTCTAGAACATATGTCTGATCAGGTAAACCAGATGATACTAAGAAAAAATAGATTGTTAATGCAGAGACAGTCACGGTGCAAGGCATCAAAATCAAATTGATTATCCGGGGAATAATTATCAGAGGCGCACCAACACAACTAAGATATAAGCAAAAATAGATCATTAATGTGCAGAGACAAACATGCTGCAATGCATCAAAATCAAATTGATTCTCCAAGGGGCAATTATCAGAGGGGCACCAAATACAAGCAAGGTAATGAAAGCAAAGCTGTAACAAGCTGAATGTTGCTGATCATGAGAAGTTTCACCTCAATCTTAGCAGGGCACAATCGTAAGCCATATACTAACAGAACAATGGAGCTCAAGCTAACAGCGATGCTACTTAGAACGATGGGATGGAATACTAGCTACTAGTCTGATCGAACTGAACTCTGGAATAAAATCAACATCGATCAGCTCTGCTCTTACGGGTAGTCTGTGAAATCGTCTGCGCGCCGATGCCGTGGCTCTGGCCGCCGGCCCACTCGCTGGCGTAGCAGTCGCCGCTATAGAAGCGGTAGACGCCGTGGCCATGGCGGAGGCACTGGCGATACTGGCCGCGGTAGCGGCTGTCGCGCGCCCAGCTCTCGATGCCGTAGCCATCGTACTTGTCGTCCACCCAGTCCCCCTCGTACTTGCCCTTGCCGAAGAAGTTGTAGACGCCGCTGCCGTTGCAGCGGCCCTTGTGGTCGTGGAACTCCCCCTCGTAGCAGTCCCCATTGATGTAGAACTCGACGCCCTCTCGCACCACGCGGCCGTGCGCGGCGGCGGCGCTACCCCTGCCCTTGCTGTCGCGGGCGTGGTGCGGCCTGTTGCCCTCGTCGCCGATGAACCACTGCACGGAGCCGGACTGCGGGGAGCGGCGCATCCGCAGGCGGCGCGCGGCCGCGGCCGCCGCGGCGAGCGCGGCGGTGGCGGCGGCCGCGAGAAGGAGCAGGTGGCGGTCATCGGGGAGGAGGAGTAGCAGGAGGAGCAGGGCGAGGGGGAGCGCGAGGATGAGGGCCGGGTGGGGCGGGCCGCCCGGCCGGAGGCCGTGCGGGTGCAGCGCCCTGCCCTGCGCCGGCGCCTGCTACTTCTTGTCGTCGGGCTCCGGGTCCTCCACCAGCACCGCCTGGAAGGAGGAGCAGTTGCGCACAGTCGAGGAGCGCAGCAGCGAGGAGGGCGTCCGTGTGAGCTTGCCCGCGCCTCCTATGCCGGAGCCGCCGCCCCCGTGGCCGTCCATTGCTCGCCGCTGCCGCTCCCCGGCGCCCTCCCTCTCCTCAATTTCTGACGGATCTTGCTGGTCTGTCGCCGGTGTGAGACAGAGCTGCTGGGGCCGCGAACGCAGATCGGAGGGAAGGGAGGAAGCAGAGAGGGAGCAGAGGGGGAGTGGGTGGAGCGGAGAGGAGGGGGAGAGGAGGCGGGTTCATTAGTGCAAAGGCCAGGGGGGTAATTGAAAAATGTGCTGCGCTGACCGGCTCTGCTGACTAGGCTCAACTTGTCGTCGTCTGATTAGCTAGGACTAAATTTGCACATTGGGTGCAAGTTGTAGGACTCAATAGTTGGCTTTTGCAAGTTTTGGACCAAATCGTCACATCTAGGACAAGTTGTGGGACTCGTGATGCTATTACCTCCTACTTTATCATCTGACGATCCAAACACCTCATTTCCCTTGTATTTCAAAGGAGACAAAACGAAGCAGAGATGAGAGGAGCAGCATCAACCACCCGATGAAAAGGAAAAAAGGAAAACGAAATCAGAGCAGAGCAGCCTATGTGACCCGTAGGACGGCACCGAAGGCCTCAGTCCCAACCACCGCCACCACCTCCCCCAATCCCAAAAATTCGTTGCTTTCCAGACAAGCACGCACAGGTCCATTTCTTCCAGAATTTCAGACTTTGAGCAGCACCAGATCGAGTACCCCCTCCCACTCTCAGCAGCGGGCAAGGTAGCATAGCACAGCAGCTGGTGGAAGCATCTCATCTCATCTCATCATCGATCGATCCCCTTCTCCCCCTCCCTCCCTCGCCTTTCACACTCCCCAACGCCTGTAAAGCAGCAGAGCACCAAGCTGCAAGCAGAGACTGTCACAGACAGGATAGCCACTCATCTTCCCTCTTGCTTTGCTTCTCTCATCTCCCTCGCCAGTCGCCACAATTCGTCGGCCCAGAAACTCATGCAGATCCTCTCGGTTCTAGAGCTTGGCAGGCTCAGCATGGCCTGACGGAGCAGAGATTTGCTCCTCTCGTCTCTGTTCCCTGTGATTCTTCTCCATCTTCTTGGTCTTCCATGGCCGCAATGTTCAATCCTCCTCCGGCTCCGATGGCTCTTGGGCCGCAGCCGACGTGGATGCCCTACGAGCCGACGAGGGATTGCTCCCAGGGCCTGTGCAGCATGTACTGCCCGCAGTGGTGCTACTTCATCTTCCCGCCCCCGCCGCCGGTCTTCGACATCGCCGGCCCCAGCGGCGACGGCGACGACTCCTCCGGCCCCGCCTTCTCGCCCCTCGTCATCGCCATCATAGGGGTGCTCGCCAGCGCCTTCCTCCTCGTCAGCTACTACACCATCATCTCCAAGTACTGCGGCACCTTCAGCTCCCTGCGGAACAGACTCTTTGGCCCCGGCGCCGGCCGCGGCGGGGGTGGCGGGGGCGGCGGCGACGGCCGCGGCGATTCCAGGGGCCAGGAGGAGTGGGAGGTCGCGCCGTCGGACGGGATGGACGAGACGCTGATCAGCAAGATCACCGTGTGCAAGTACAAGCGCGGCGACGGGTTCGTCGACTCCACCGACTGCTCCGTCTGCCTGGGCGAGTTCCGGGACGGCGAGAGCCTGCGGCTGCTGCCCAAGTGCAGCCACGCCTTTCACCTGCTGTGCATCGACACCTGGCTCAAGTCGCACTCCAACTGCCCGCTCTGCCGCTGCAACATCGCCTTCGTCGCCGTCGGCATGGTTTCGCCGGAGCCGGAGGGCCGTGCTGCGCCTGCGCCACGGGAGGACCGGAGAGGCAGCCAAGAATTCGCTCTGACGATCGACGACTACTCCTCCGGGCAAGCGCGCGAAGAGCCACAGACCGTGCCGAGCAGCAACGGCGGCGACAATCAGGAGGCTAAGGATCGCCCGGGGAGATCCGAGGCGGCCAATGGCGTAGTGGTCGAGATCAGAGAGGACGGCGCCGCCCCGCCGGCCCCGGCCAGGGCGCCGCCGTCGACGCCGGACACGCAGCGTGAAGCCCGCATGTCCATTGCCGACGTGCTGCAGGCCAGCCCAGAAGACGAGCGTACGGTGGCCAGGGAGGGCGGCCTCCCGCAGGCAGGCTCCTCGAGGCGGTGCCACGGGGAGCACAGCAAGGACGGCGGCGGCCGAGCAGCGCCGGATGCACCGACGAAGAAGCTGCCGCCGGCTGGCAGGTCGTGCTTCAGCGGCAAGGGTGGCGGAAGAGGGAAGGATCCAGGCCCTCCAGTGTGATTTCATTGCGGCGATGATTTCTCAGGCATTCTTCTTCCTCTGTTAACCACTAGTAGAACACTTGACCGTGATGATACTTTTCCGTCGTGTGCTTCCGGTGGAGATCACGTCGCCAGCCGAACGAAAATCTGGAGATTTCTTCTTCATCGTTATGATCTCTGCTTGCGAATCGCCAGCATGCTGCACAAATCCTCTCTGTGCAACTGCAATGGCTGCACCTGCTGACTGGTGAGATGTCCCGCACCTGGTTGGTGATTGTGCAACTCTGCTAGACAAATTGTATAGGAAATGATTTCTCTTCTTCTTCCATGTTGCCTCTCCTCTCTCTCTCTCTCTACACGATTGGATTCTGCTCCAGGACATTCTCTCTGGATTAGTGAGTTAACTGTATCTCATTAGGCGAAATGTTTTGTTTGCAATGGGGAGCGTGGCCGCTTCACCTTTTGTCGCATCCTCACGTGTGTGCCTTTGAAATTACTACATTTCAAGCTGTCAAAGTGGAGCTGATCATTTGGGGATGTGCGTGGAAATGCAAACTGATCATCGCCAATCAAGCTGAGCTCGAAACGTGTTTGGTCTTGTTAGGTGGCCGGCGCCTTGTTGCTAATAATGTTTGCCATTCGGAGTGGCGCGTCCCCTTTGATCTGTAATCTGTTGCGTAGGACAGTGTGGGTGGGCGACTGGGCGTCCGGCTGTTGAGTGTCGGCCTGCGAATAACATGTGCGTCTCATATATGTCAAAATGCAGTTGGGTGTTAGGTCGACGGTGTAGCCAGATCAACAGTTATTATTCCTGAGGGAGAACAGTTCTTTATTATACGTATTTGTAAGACATCTGGATTCCTTTGCGTAGCGTATTTCGATCAATCATGTTTTGGACTGTACGGCTGTACTTACTTTTCAAGAGGGCCGGTGGTGAATGCTTTGTTGCCGAAAGGGGTTTTGGTGCTTGCAGCTTCTTCTGGATATAATCATAAGTTACTTAGTGCCACTTTTGCTGCATTTGATCTGTCCCGTCTGGCATTTTTTTGTTGTTGTAATTGCAAGTTTTTTTGCTCAGTTTTCATCATTCAACCTGTAGCTGTGATGATACTGGCTAGTCGCCAACTCAGCATTGCAGAAAATCGTTTAAGCATTCTATATAGACACTGAATTTCGCATCTGGGGAAGCCCGGAAGTGCAATACTTTTACGCAACGTCGGATAGAAGAACCAAGCTTTATTATTGATCAAAGTTCACCACAAGGGGATACAGTTTAAATGGTGGGCTTGGCCCAACCATACATGGCTCTCCCGATTCAACAACATAGGAAACTTGGCTAACAGAAGTGCTCCCTGCATAAAGAAAATATAAGAGCGTTTAGATCACTGTTATATTTATTTACAATGTCTATATACTTTCTCTGTAAATAAATATCTAAACATTCTTATATTTATTTACAGAGGGAGTAGCTTCTAAGGACCCGTTTGGTTGCATGCATTCAATCAAAACAGGCTTGCTAGATGTAAAAAAATTCGTTTGGTTGTGTACACAAGAGCCTGGCCCATACATGCATGAACGTTAAAGCAGTCCAGAGATTTGCTCGCTAGCAATGTTCAAACCAACCATTTCCAGTGAGTCAGGCCGAGTCGAACGCAACAGGGGAACGGCGTGCACGACGGTGCAGGGTGGATTCGGCAGGGAGATGGTGGGAGACCGAAATCCGCCGGCGCGGGATGGTATAAAATCTAGCCTCACCCCTTTTACTAGTCCACCTGAGCGATAGGAGAAATCCATCATTAGTTCTTGGCATCGGAGGCGGCTGCTTCTCAGATATGCGGCAGCAGCGGCGACGGGAACTTAAATCTCAGGCAGCAAGATCTGCTTGTCCCCTTCATCTTCATCTCCATCTCGCCCACCTCGTCTCCGGCATGAGAGTGTTGTCGGCTCCACCGGCAGTAAGTGAGGGAGTCCTGGACTAAGGGGTCCTCGGGCGTCCGGCCTATTAGCTATGGACCGGACTGATGGGCTGTGAAGAACACGAAGACCGAAGACTGCACCCGTTTCCGGATGGGACTCTCCTTGGCGTGGAAGGCAAGCTTGGCGACCAAATATGTAGATTCCTTTCTTTGTAACCGACCTTGTGTAACCCTAGATCCTCCCGGTGTCTATATAAACCAGAGGACTTAGTCCGAAGGGAGATAGATTCATTACCATAGCCATACAAGCTAGACCTCTAGGGTTTAGCCATTACGATCTCGTGGTAGATCAACTCTTGTAATACTCATATTCATCAAGATCAATCAAGCAGGACGTAGGGTATTACCTCCATAGAGAGGGCCCGAACCTAGGTAAACATCGTGTCCCCTGTCTCCTGTTACCATTGACCTTAGACTCATAGTTCGGGACCTCCTACCCGAGATCCGCCGGTTTTGACACTGACATTGGTGCTTTCATTGAGAGTTCCATTGTGCCGTCCCCAAAAGGTTCGATGGCCCCTTCAATCGTCAACAACGACGCTGTCCAAGGAGAAACCTTTCTCCCTGGGCAAATTTTCATGTTCGACGGCTTCGCACTGCGGGCCAACTCGTTTGGCCATCTGGAGCAGATCAATAGCTACGCCACTGGCCATCGGGTCAGATTTGGGAGCTTGAACTATGTCACGGACATCCGTGGAGATTTGATCTTTGCTGGATTCGAGACCGCGGCGATCGCTCCTGGTCACCTCGATGAACATGACCTAAATCTGTCATCGGATTACATTCAGGAGATAGCTCATGTAACCACTCTGGCTTTAGATCCGGAGCATACTGCGCCATCCAAGGACCAGAGGCTTAACCCCACCACAGAGCCCACAGACTCCCCGGCGTTGGAGCCGCACATGGACTTAACTTCACACGATACTTGCATCTCCGAAACTCCGGAATCATTTCCGGTAGTAAGTTCTGAACCGTGTGAGTTCGCGGACGCCGAACTTGATCATTTATCAATCTTCGAATTCAGCGCCGCATACATCTTCCGGCACTCGCCTTTGGGTGACGTGCTAAACTCATTAAAGAACCTGTCCTTGGCGGGGGACTCATAGCCGAACTATATCCGGTTCGAACTAGAAGCTGATGACAGGGAATTTCGCTCCCACCCGCCACCCACTTTATAGCCATTGTCGAAGACTTAACTGACATGCTCGATTACGGCTCCGATGACATCGATGGTATGGACGACGATGCCAGAGAAGAAGAGGCCCAGGACCCGCCATTCATTGGACGTTGGACGACCACTTCCTCATACGATGTGTACATGGTGGATGCACCAAAGGAGAATAGCGGCGATGACAAAGAAGATCCAGTTGAGGATAAACCTCCTGAGATACAATCGAAACGCCGGTGTCACCGGCCCCGCTCTAAGTCACGCTGCAGTAAAGATAGCAACACCGGCACAGGAGAAGATAACACTCCGGAAGGTGCCGAAAACAACGAAGACCCAGTTGAAGCAACTACCGAACGGGATGAACGGGAAGATGGGCAGGTTAGCCATAGTAAACAGGCCACGCACGAGGACTGGGAGGACAGTAATTATGTTCCGCTCTCCGAGGATGAGGCGAGCCTCGACACCGAGGATTTCATCGTGCCTGAGGAACCTCTTGAGCAGGAGCGCTTCAAGCGCCAGCTAATAGCCACTGCAAGGAGCCTGAAAAAGAAGCAGCAGCAGCTTAAAGCTGACCAAGATCTGCTCAACGATAAATGGACCGACGTCCTAGCAGCCGAAGAATACGACCTCAAGCGCCCGGCCAGAAGCTACCTGAAGCGCAAATTACTACCTCAGTTCGACGACGAGGCGCCGAAACACATACCACCATCGCGCAATGCGGCTGACCGACCACCACGTGGACGGGACAAAGTGGCAACTCAAGCCGAACACCAGCCCGCCCCGCCTCATCGCAAAGGCAGAGGTAAATCAGCTCACAGTCATACATATGACCTTCGACATGACCTGAACAATAAAGCAGGATATACCCGATCGATTTGCGGATCGCGAGAACGTTCCTCGACACGTGATGATGGCTACCTATTCGGACGTGACAAACCTAGTCATACCCGAGCCGACAACTGCAGACGGACTCCATCGGAGCTACGTCGTGACGCGGCCCGATATAGAGGCGCCGCACTCCCTCTTTGCTTCACCAATAAAGTAATGGATCACGAATTCCCCGAAGGGTTCAAACCCGTTAACATTGAATCATACTACGGAACAACCGACCCCGCGGTATGGATCGAGGATTTTATTCTCCATATCCACATAGCCCGCGGAGATGACCTCCACGCTATCAAATACCTCCCACTAAAGCTCAAAGGGCCAGCTCAGCATTGGTTAAATAGCCTGCCTGAAAATTCTATCGGCAGCTGGGAGGACTTGGAAGAAGCCTTCCTCGACAACTTCCAAGGTACATATGTCCGGCCACCAGACGCCGATGATTTAAGCCACATAGTCCAACAACCTGGAGAGTCAGCCAGGAAATTCTGGACTAGGTTCCTAACCAAAAAGAACCAGATCGTTGACTGTCCGGATGCCGAAGCTCTAGCGGCCTTTAAACATAGCATCCGTGATGAATGGCTCGCCCGCCACCTCGGCCAAGAAAGGCCGAAATCCATGGCAGCCCTCACGACACTTATGACCCAGTTTTGTGCGGTTGAGGATAGCTGTCTGGCTCATAGTAAAAATACGGCCAGCAACGCAGGCCCCTCTGAGGCCAAAAACAGCAACGACAAGCTCTGACATAACAGACACAAACGTCGAAGCAATGGTAATAATACGGACGACACTACAATCAACGTCGGATTCAGCGGCTCCAAGTCTAGCTAGCGGAAGAAACCGTACAAGAGAAACAATCAGGGACCATCCAGCCTAGACCGCATACTCGACCATTCGTGCCACATCCATGGCACCCTAGACAAACCAGCCAACCATACCAACAGAGATTGCTGGGTTTTTAAGCAAGCCGACAAGTTAAACGCCGAGAACAAGGAAAAGGGATCGCAGAGCGAGGACGATGACGAGGTACCCCTACAGCCAAACACAGGGGGACAGAAGAAGTTTCCCCCTCAGGTCAAAATAGTGAACATAATATATGCTACACACATCCCCAAGAGGGAGTGCAAGCGCGCACTCAGGGACGTCTACGCGATAGAGCCAGTCGCCCCAAAATTTAATCCATGGTCGTCATGCCCGATCACTTTTGATCGTCGGGATCATCCGACAAGTATCCGTCACAGCGGTTTAGCCGCACTGGTCCTAGACCTAATAATTGATGGGTTCCACCTGACGCGAGTCCTGATGGATGGTGGCAGCGGCCTCAACTTGCTCTATCAGGATACAGTGCACAAAATGGGCATTCATCCATCACGGATCAAACCCACAAAGACTACCTTCAAAGGAGTCATATCAGGTGTAGAGGCCCGCTGTACGGGCTCAATCACGCTCGAGGTTGTCTTCGGATCCCCGGATAATTTCCGAAGCGAGGAGTTAATCTTCGACATAGTCCCCTTTCGCAGCGGCTATCATGCACTGCTCGGACGGACCGCATTCGCCCAATTCAATGCAGTGCCACACTATGCTTATCTCAAACTCAAGATGCCCGGCCCACGTGGCGTCATAATAGTCAATGGAAATACGGAACGCTCTCTCCGTACAGAAGAGCACATAGCTGCCTTAGCAGCAGAAGTACAGATCGATCTTCTCAAGAAGAACCTTAATTCGACTGCCAAGCCCATGGACACCGTCAAGAGGGTCCGAACTACCCTGCAGTAGGACAGCTCAGCTCGTCAAGAGCTAGACTAGAAATTCGGCCTCCGTCTCAGTCCCGGTCAAGTAGTGGCATTCATACAATGGGTACATAACTACGCACTCAAACTTCCATGGGCATCGACGGAGGCATAGTTAGTTTGTGATCCACAGTACGGCTCAACCGATACCGGATACACACATACTTTAACTTTTATTCGTTTCCTTTTCAGGTTTCAATCCCGCAGGCCCCATCGGATGGCCTGATCACCAATCCTCTTGAAGGATAAACACACCAAGATGGCGAGAAATGCAGACGTACGAGGGATTTTCAAGGTGGTTTCGTTAAACAATCACTCTACCTGTTTTTTAGGACCCACATGCAGCTCTCCCTTGGTTTTTTGGTATATTAAATAGCATGTTGCTTATCACACTACTTGTATCAATGCGCCTCAACGTATTAATCAAATTACAATGAAAACAGTTCGCAGCTGGAGCTTTAAAGCCCCAGCTTATCACCTTTGCACCTTTTCTGTTTTCTCTCTCTCTATTTTTCTTCTTTTTCTTCCTGCCCTATGGGTAACCCTATCAGGTAGCATCTGTACAATTTGGTACATTTGATGTTTGCCAGGGGCTTCATAGCACCCCACACTACGGCAACAAAAGTCCGAACACCTTAAGTATAGTTCGGCACCCCGAATTTAGCATTATATGCATTGGCTCTGAATCATGTCTTTGGTCAATAATTGGGTTGCCCGGCTCCTATGCTTGCTACCTTACGTTCTGCTATATCGGCTAAGGTAGTAAAGGGAGAACTACTGCGATTATGCCTTAGTTTATCCAAAGGAGCACCTCAGTAGAGAAAGCCGAAAACTGACTGTCATGATGCGGCGAGAGCCGGTCAGCTGTTCGGAGGTTGCAAATCGTTGGAGATTTCTTATGCATTACGCGAAAGATTGGTACTTCCCGATCAGACGCCTATAGAACTCTAGTTCGGATACTAGGGGCTGCGCCCATGTTTTTATTGTCGAACTCCTATGGCTAAGTGAGGGCGTTAGCGCCGCATAGTCTAGTTGCCTGGTTCGTTGCGCTAAACAACTCCTTCAAGGACCATATAATTGGATCGAGATTGTTTAGATACCATCCCAAACACCCCCGTACTACCTACATGCGGGTAGAAGCCGACGACTGGCCAACCCTCAGATTTCATACAACACGGCCGCACATGAGGTAAAATTTAAAAACATAACAAGCATTATATTACAAACCCACTTTGTTTAATCATACAAGGTAGAAGGAACTTGAATACATTGATTCAAAGATCGTGTCTTTCACACACTGATCCGCAACAATGTGAGACCCCTCCAAGACATCGCCAAAGTATCGCTCGGGTGTGCAGTGCTTGTCGGTGTCAAAACCGGCGGATCTCGGGTAGGGGGTCCCGAACTGTGCGTCTAAGGCTGATGGTAACAGGAGGCGGGGGACACAATGTTTACCCAGGTTCGGGCCCTCTCGATGGAGGTAATACCCTACTTCCTGCTTGATTGATCTTGATGATATGAGTATTACAAGAGTTGATCTACCACGAGATCGTAGAGGCTAAACCCTAGAAGCTAGCCTATGATTATGATTGTTATTGTCCTACGGACTAAACCCTCCGGTTTATATAGACACCAGAGGGGGCTAGGGTTACACAGAGTCGGTTACAAGGGAGGAGATCTACATATCCGAATTGCCAAGCTTGACTTCCACGCAAAGGAGAGTCCCACCCGTACACGGGGCGAAGTCTTCAATCTTGTATCTTCATAGTCCAACAGTCCGGCCAAAGTATATAGTCCGGCTGTCCGAGGACCCCCTAATCCAGGACTCCCTCAGTAGCCCCTGAACCAGGCTTCAATGACGATGAGTCCGGCGCGCAGATTGTCTTCGGCATTGCAAGGCGGGTTCTTCTCCAAATCCTGAGTACCTGTCGTACGAGTAGTGTCCGGCTTCCCATGAATGTTGCACTCCTCGGCTTCTGCGCTTAATAATGGCTATCTTCCACGTGTCGAGCGAATGCGAGAAGTCGGGGCATTTTTACATTTGCCACCCTAACCATGTGAGTAAATCGTCTATTTAAAGAGTCGGGGATCCTCAGATCCAGATCACACCATCCTCCCACAGCGAGTATCCATCGGAGCGCGCCCGGAAAAGTCCATCCCATCATGGCCGGCCATCGCAGCTCCTCCTCTCGCTCCCGTAGCACTAAGCCAGGCAATTGGGAGAAGTGTTCCGTCCCCCACAGCCAATTAGTAGAGTTACAGACCCAGGGGTTTCTCCCTCCTGCGTATATGGTCCCCGTCCGAGCCGGACTAGCCACTTACAATGGCGGGGAGCAAGCGGAGAGCTTTCCCAACCCATCCATGGGGGAGCGGGTATGCCTTGTCCCTTACTTATTAAGGGGACTCGGATTTCCAATCCATCCGTTCCTCCGCGGGCTCCTGGAGTTCTACGGCCTCCAGCTGCATAACTTTACTCCCGCCTCCATATTACACATCGCTGGCTACGTCGCCTTTTGCGAGCTGTTTCTGGGCTGCGAAGCTCATTTCGAGCTATGGAAGAGGCTATTCTGCCTCGTACCCCGTACACAGGAGGGGTCAATATATCAAGTGGGCGGAGCCGAAATATGGCGCATCGCCGGGACCGGATACCTGTCCGGTACTCCGAAGAAGACATCCGAAGACTGGCCTTCGGAGTGGTTTTATATGGAGGACGTCCCCCTTCCGGACCCTATTCGGATGGGCCTTCCTGAGTTTAATAACGCCCCTTTGAAGAAACGCCGCAGCTGGCGCCCTCGGAGCCCCCAGGAGGAAGATAACAGAGAGGTCCTTTACCTGATGGGCCGGATAAAAACGCTGGCCAAATCAGGACTGACAATAATCGAGGTTATGTCAATATGTATAATGCGGGGGGTGCAGCCACTTCAATATCGGGGACAACCCATGTGGCACTTCAATGGAGAAGACGATGCCACCCGATGCGGCCGTAAAGGTCCGGACTCCGCCACTGCTCTAGCGAAAATACTGTCTGATTTATACAAAGGAGAGGAAGAGGAGTTCATCCGCATTAAGCCACGGGATGGATTCTCCATGTACAACCCCCCAAACTAGGTGAGTTGCTACTTTTTACTCCAGACCTTCCCGCATTCTTCGTCATAAATATTTACCTTGCTATTTCATAGCAGGAACTGCAAAAAGCTGTGAGGGAGGTCCACAGCCCGTCTCCACAACCAGAGGACCCTGACCAGGCCCTCGACCCCGGACTCAAAGAAGACCCGGACATATTTGTGGAGCTTACTGACAGGACGTTCTATCAGTTAAGCTACGATGGTGCCTTGGTGGCCATCATAGCCGATTATCCTGGCCTACTCCCTGCATCGCATGTAAGTAAAACCGGAGTCCCGACTTCTGAGAAGGATCCCTTTTTTGCACTTCACCCACCGCACACATATGGTGTCTTACAGGGAAGGCCCTCGGGACGCCATGCCAAACCCGCGGTGACTCACCAACGAGGGACACCGAAGCCGGGTAGGCTTAAAAGGAAGGCGGTCAGGACTGAGACACTGTCGCAGAGGTATGAAAAAGAACCCTGCTCCGTGGCTATCGTCTTTAAAATATAATCACGTCCATGGTTCCTGGTAGAAAAAACGCTCGCCGAACCGTGTCCGGAGAGCCTGCCGGCCACGCCTCCACCAGTCGGACTCCAGAGCCGGTCTTACGGGCAGATGCTAACGTGGGGACAACACCGGATGTTCCTCCTACAGAGGATGCGGATAGGCTGTCCGCTACGAATTTCGAAGTGGAGAGTTCCATGAATCACAGGCGTCGCCGGTCCATACTCCACGACCCTGGTTTCTCCGAAGAGGTGTTCAATGCCTTCAACTCGGGAGATGCGTACATCCGAGCTTCTCAAAATGGTCTTTCCAGAGCCACAGACTAGTATGTAAAGGATATACGGGTAAGAAAATCTGATAATTATGTATATCAGTAGCCCCTGAGACTTGAAACAGTTGGCACAACTGATTTAAGGATCATTAAATGCGTAGGTTCTTACGGAGAAGAATACCCAGTTGTCTCAAGAGCTGGAGGAGTGCAAAGCCCAACTACGGGCCGCAGTTGCCGAAATGAAGGAGTCCAAGAAGGCCCCATCTGGTAACACTTGTTCTGATCGAAAAGAATGAATGACATGTACCAGTTAGTATTCGGCATGCATGCAAATCTAACAATAGATTCTGCAGATGATCCCGGAGTGAATCCGAAGGTCGTGCGAGGGGATGAGCAACATGCTCAACGACAGCTAGAGGCTGGCGAGCGCGTGCTTACGCGGGTTAGGCGGGAGAAAAACGATCTCCAAGATGCCAATACCCGGCTGGGCGTTGAACTGAAAGATGTTCGGGCCCAGCTAGCTGACTCCGTAAAGGAGAATAAGGAGCTTCGACGCGGCATTTTTAGTAAGTGCTTGAACGAACTTTTATAGAGTTCGGCGAAGAAACCGGCTAACAGAGTTATATCTGTAGGTATGCTGACGGGTCGTCCCGAGAGGAGATGCCCGGGTCTGCGGGTGATCTTCTGCCAGAGCTCTCACAACTGCACGAACAAGTTCGGCAGGTGATGCAGGGCATTGCCCAGGCCTTGTGGCCATCCGCCTCCCTGCCAGGAGGCATGGGGGAGCTCGTAGAGATGCTCAAGGGAGCGCGGCGGCGCTTCCGATTATGGAAGATATCTGCCTGCCGACAAGGTGCAAGGGAAGCCTGGGCCATGGTGAAGACTCGATATACCAAGGCTGACCCGAACCACATGGCCGAGGTCGGACCTGTGGGGTCTGATGGGAAAGAGATCCCCGTCAGTTTGGTGTATGACCAGGTAAAATTAGCCGCAAAGTATTCCCAACAGGATTGTAGGCTAGACAGCCTGTTGGATGGTATAGAAGAAGAATTTAGTCAGTCTAAGTGACTGTGTACTTCAAGTGACATATATTGTCCCTAGCCGGATTGTAAATCATTTGTCATGGTGGACCTTTTCGCTTCGACCTCCGGACCCGACAGTCCGGAGTGTATCCGAATACCCGCTCAGTTATGTAAAAACCGGGGTACGCGTGGAAACCAGGCGTAGGGGTCATAAGTGCTTGAAAAGACAAGTACCCAACTAGCTATGTTATATTACATGGATAGTAAGAAACATCTTCCAGGGAGAATAGTTCCGTTAAGGGTTCCTTTCCCTGGGTACGCATGCATTAATGTGCATGTCCGAACTGCGAAAAGAGATGCAGGATATAAACATCTGGGGGCATGTATTGCAATAAGTAAAAGTCGTCTTTTGTTCACCGACCGAATATTCCCTTAAGAATACTAGCTTTCGGCTTCACCCAGTCTGAGGTACACATCCGGCTGACCCGGCAGTAACAATCGCAGAGGTGCTCCCCTTATGCCCTAGCCGAATTAACGGGAACGTAGGGCATAAACACAAGAGCCAGGCAACCCAGCTTGGCCAAAACTTAAGTCATATCAATGCATATAATGGCGAAGAAAGGGTACATGTGGAAAAGTAACACATGTGCAGGGGGCATAGAGCCCGAAACATAATTATGTTAAGCTTCTGTATAAGAAGCCCCCAGGTATAATGAGCAAGCATGGCACGTCAAGATTGTGTAGTCAAGACACATTTTAACCTTTTAAGGTCGTGAAGAAAAAGGGAAGAAAGAAAGAAAGAAAGACAGATAGCGGATATATATATATATATATATATATATATATATATATATATATAAGGCGGAGGTAAGGAGACGAACACAGAGTTCGACACTAGGCGTAGAACCTTCGGAGTTTGGCCACGTTCCATGGGTTTGGCTCGAGTCAATTGTCCGATGCATCCCGCAGACGGTACGCTCCACTGGTTAGAACTTTGTCAATGACGAAGGGACCTTCCCATTTGGGCTTGAGCTTGTCCTTTTTCTTCTCTGGTAGGCGTAGAATGAGTTCGCCAATGTTATAAGTTTTGGCCCGTACTTCTCTGCTTTGATACCGTCGAGCCTGTTGCTGATAGAATGCGGAGCGGGCTTTTGCAACGTCACGCTCCTCCTCCAGGGCGTCTAAACTGTCCTGCCGATCAAGCTCGGCTTCTTTCTCTTCGTACATGCGCACTCGAGGTGAGTCATGAATGATGTCGCAGGGCAGTACCGCCTCTGCGACGTACACCATAAAAAACGGTGTGTATCCGGTAGTATGATTCGGCGTGGTCTGCAGCCCCCATAGTACAGAGTCTAGCTCCTCAACCCAGTGTGTATCTGATTCCTTCAAGGATCGCACTAATCTGGGTTTAATGCCGCTCATAATAAGACCATTTGCTCGCTCGACTTGACCGTTTGTTTGGGGGTGATAGACGGAGGCATAATCGAGCTTAATGCCCATGTTGCCGCACCAAGTTTTTACCTCGTCGGCTGTAAAGTTCGAGCCGTTATCGGTGATGATGCTGTGGGGGACACCGTAACGGTGTACAACCCCGGATATGAAGTCTATCACTGGTCCGGACTCGGCCGTTTTAACTGGTTTGGCTTCTATCCATTTGGTGAATTTATCCACCATGACCAATAGGTACTTTTTCTTATGGCTTCCTCCTTTAAGGGGTCCGACCATATCAAGCCCCCAGACCGCAAAGGGCCAAGTAATGGGGATTGTTTGGAGAGCGGTAGGTGGCATATGGCTTTGGTTTGCAAAAAGCTGGCAACCGACGCAATGTTGGACGAGGTCCTGTGCGTCTGCTCGGGCCGTTGGCCAGTAGAAACCTGTACGGAAGGCCTTGCTTACAAGGGCCCGAGCTGCGGCGTGGTGGCCGCCGAGTCCAGCATGAATTTCTGCCAAAAGTTGTCGTCCTTCCTCTTCGGAGATGCACCTTTGAAGTACTCCGGTAGCGCTTTTCTTATAAAGCTCTCCCTCGTGGACCTTGTAGGCTTTAGACTGCCGCACAATGCAACGTGCCTCGTTTGGGTCCTCAGGGAGTTCTTGCCTAGTTAGGTAAGCCAAGAAGGGTTCTGTCCACAGGGCGATGACAACCATAATCACGTGGGCCGAAGGTGTTATTTCGGTGGCGGAGCCTTCGATTACGTCAGAGTGTTCGGGATGTGGCGTTGTGGCCGGATCTGGACTGTTGTTGCCGGTCTCCCCTTCCCACACCACGGATGGCTTAAACAGCCTTTCCAAGAATATATTAGGTGGGACAGGGTCGCGCTTAGCACCGATGCGGGCGAGGATATCCGCCGCTTGATTGTTTTCTCGGACCACATGGTGGAATTCGAGCCCCTCGAACTGAGCTGACATTTTGAGGATGGCGTTGCGGTAAGCCGCCATTTTTGGGTCCTTGGCGTCAAAGTCTCCATTTAATTAAGATATTGCGAGGTTCGAGTCCCCACGCACGTCTAGGCGTTGAATGCCCATGGAGACTGCCATCCGAAGACCATGCAGCAGGGCCTCATATTCTGCTGCATTGTTGGAATCTGTGTATAATATTTGGAGTACGTATTGGACTGTATCTCCGGTGGGGGATGTCAGGACGACGCCTGCCCCCAGACCAGCCAGCATCTTAGAGCCGTCAAAGTGCATGATCCAATTGGAGTACGCGCCGTACTCTTTAGGGAGTTCGGCTTCTGTCCATTCGGCGACGAAATCAGCCAGTACTTGTGACTTAATGGCTCGCCGTGGTTTGTATGTTATGTCGAACGGGAGGAGCTCAATAGCCCATTTAGCAATCCGGCCCGTGGCATCGCGGTTATTTATTATGTCGTTGAGTGGTACTTCAGAGGCCACCGTAATTGAACACTCTTGAAAGTAGTGTCGTAGTTTTCCGGGATGCCATGAAGACCGCGTATGCTATCTTTTGATAATGTGGGTACCGTGATTTGCATGGAGTGAGGACAGTGGATACGTAGTATACCGGCTTTTGAAGCGGGAACTTATGTCCGTCCGTCTCTCGTTCGACGACGAGCACTGCGCTTACAACCTTGGTGTGTTGCCGCTATATATAACAGCATTGGTTCGCCGATATTTGGCGCGGCCAAGATTGGGTTGCTGGCCAAGAGGGCTTTTATTTCTTCCAATCCGGCCGTGGCCGCATCCGTCCACTCGAAGTGTTCGGTGCGTCGAAGAAGGCGATAAAGAGGTAATGCCTTTTCTCCCAATCGGGAGATAAAGCGGCTTAAGGCAGCCACGCATCCGGTTAATTTCTGGATTTGCTTGAGGTCTGTTGGGATAGCCAACTGTGACAGAGCTCGGATTTTAGCCGGATTTGCTTCAATTCCTCTATTGGAAACGATGAAGCCCAAGAGCTTTCCGGCGGGCACGCCGAAAACGCATTTTTCCGGATTGAGCTTGATGTCATATGTTCGGAGATTGTCGAACGTGAGCCTCAAGTCGTCTATTAAGGATTCGACGTGTCTGGTTTTAATGACCACATCGTCTACGTATGCCTCCACTGTTTTGCCGATTTGTGTTTCCAGGCATGTCTGAATCATGCGTTGATAGGTTGCACCGGCGTTTTTGAGCCCGAAAGGCATGGTGTTAAAACAGAAGGGGCCGTATGGAGTGATGAATGCCGTTGCGGCTTGATCGGACTCCGCCATCTTAATTTGATGGTATCCGGAGTATGCGTCGAGGAAACACAATGAGTCGTGTCCTGCGGTAGCGTCGATAATTTGATCGATGCGGGGGAGGGGGAAGGGATCCTTGGGGCAAGCCTTGTTAAGGTCCTTGAAATCGACACATAGGCGCCAGGATTTGTCCTTCTTTGGTACCATCACCAGGTTTGCTAGCCAGTCCGGGTGTTTTGTTTCTCTAATGAATCTGGCCTCGAGTAACTTGGCTAGCTCTTCTCCCATGGCTTGTCTCTTAGGCTCTGAGAAATGCCGAAGAGTCTGCTTAACCGGCTTGAATCCCTTTAGAATGTTTAGGCTATGCTCGGCCAGCCTGCGTGGGATTCCTGGCATGTCTGAAGGATGCAGGCGAAGATGTCCCAATTCTCGCGCAAGAACTCCCGCAGTGCGGCATCTGTTGTGGGGTTCAGCTGTGCCCCGATGGATGCTGTTTTTGTAGGGTCCGTTGGGTGGACCTGGAATTTGACTATTTCGTCCGCTGGTTTAAAAGAGGTGGACTTGGGTCTTTTGTCGAGTATCACGTCGTCCCTGTCCACTGTGGAGCGCAGCGCAGTTAGTTCTTCGGCCGCAAGGGCTTCGGATAACGCCTCGAGGGCCAGTGCGGCGGTTTTATTTTCGGCGCGGAGTGCTATGTCCGGATCACTAGCTAGAGTGATGATTCCATTGGGCCCGGGCATCTTGAGCTTCATGTACCCGTAATGGGGTATAGCTTGGAAGATCGTGAATGCCTCCCGCCCTAAAAGGGCGTGGTATCCGCTACTGAACGGGGCCACTTGGAATGTGATTTCTTCGGACCTATAATTCTCCGGCGTGCCGAATACCACATCTAGTGTGATTTTTCCCGCACATCGTGCCTCCCGACTAGGGATGATTCCTCTGAAGGTCGTGCTGCTTTGCTCAATGCGGCTCTTGTCTATTTCCATTTTGCTAAGAGTCTCCTCGTAGATGAGGTTTAATCCGCTGCCACCGTCCATGAGCACTTTAGTAAGCCGGAAGCCGTCCACAATTGGACTAAGGACCAAAGCGGCTGGTGCTCGGGCTGTTCGGAATTGAGGTTCGTCACTGGCATTGAAGGTTATGGCCGTATCGTTCCATGGATTTATTGCTGCAACGTGGCAGACTTCGGCAAGGCTGCGGAGTGCTCGCTTGCGCCTATTATTTGAGGCGAAAGGTCTCGAAGACTGTCAATACTGTATTGTTATTTTCCACGGGATGGTGCTCTGTGGTATTGTTGATGAGGAGATCCTCGCCGCTCTTGGCCACCTGCCGGAGTATCCAACATGCTCTAAGGCTGTGTGTTGGCATGGTATCCGGTGTACTGTGAATTTTGCATGGCCCATTGAGCCATCCCTCCAATACAGTTCCACGCCCTGTAGTGGGCTTTGGTTTCTTTGTAATTGGATCGGGTGACTTACGAGAGTACACCCTTTTAGTTCGGACGGGGGTTTAGTGAGAGCCGGAGGATCCCAGAATTTTGTTTGGGTTTTCCAGGTGCTTTCAATCGCACAGTACTTCTGTACTATGGCCGCCAAGTCAGCGAAGTGTGCTATGTCATGGCAACTTATGGCGTTGAGGATTCCCTTGTCCGTGCAATTTTTGCAAAAGAATGAAATTGCGTCTTCCTCGCGATAGTCCTTGACCTTGCTTATTACAAGGAGGAATCTGGCCCAATAGTGATGTACTGTCTCTTGGGGCTCTTGTCTAATGTGGGAAAGATCACTTATGTGAGGGTGGGTGGGTAGATTTAAGTCCAAACCCTGACCCTATCTGAGACCCAGGGGCAGAGGAGTTTTCGAGCTTAGCAATTCGGGCTCTGGGACATTGCCCAATAGTACTGGCCCGCTGTCTGATTCTAGGTTCGAAGCTTGGTCCATGTCCTCCCATAGACAAGTATCCGGCTCAGAGAGCTCGGGAATCCGAACATAGTTTGTCCTCAAAACAGAGGAAGAATCGCTGCATCACTCCTCCACCACCGCTATCTGATGGGTGACTGGTGGAGAGTTAATCTCCCTTTGGTCGGGTTTAAGCCCGATCCGATCATAGTCTGTAGCAACTCCCAAGGCGGTAATGTGATCCAAGAGCTCGTTCAAGGAAGAGAGCTCCATTGGATCCATCTGCTCGGTGAATCCCGAGTCAATGTCGAGGCTGTTTTTGATGACCCGAGAAGTCATCATCGGCGCGACGGCCGAACGGGCGGTCATGACGAAGCCGCCTAGTCGAAGAGTTTGGCCTAAAGCCAAGGCTCCCCCAGAGGTAATGTTGTCCTTGACAACCAGACGAGACATCAGGCCTTATCGTGACGGCACAGTGGAACTCTCAATGAAAGCACCAATGTCAGTGTCAAAACCGGCGGATCTCGGGTAGGGGGTCCTGAACTGTGCGTATAAGGCTGATGGTAACAAGAGGCGGGGGACATAATGTTTACCCAGGTCCAGGCCCTCTCGATGGAGGTAATACCCTACTTCCTGCTTGATTGATCTTGATGGTATGAGTATTAAAAGAGTGGATCTACCACGAGATCGTAGAGGCTAAACCCTAGAAGCTAGCCTATGATTATGATTGTTATTGTCCTACGGACTAAACCCTCCGGTTTATATAGACACCGGAGGGGGCTAGGGTTACACAGAGTCGGTTAAAAGGGAGGAGATCTACATATCCGAATTGCCAAGATTGCCTTCCACGCAAAGGAGAGTCCCACTTAGACACGGGACGAAGTCTTCGATCTTGTATCTTCATAGTCCAATAGTCCGGCCAAAGTATATAGTCCGGCTATCCGAGGACCCCCTAATCCAGGACTCCCTCAGTGCTCCTTGCCCTCAGGCGGCCCCTCAGTCACCAACTTGACGGCGTCCATCTTCGCCCTCCAGACCTTGACATAGGAGAAGGCCAGACGCGCGCCTTCGATGCAGATGGACTGCTTGATGACGTCCAACCATGGACAGGCATCCACAAGCCTCTTCACAAGGCCGAAGTAGCTGCTGGGTATAGCTTCGGCTGGCCACTGCTTGATTATTAAATCCTTCATGGCCAGTTCGGCCACCCTGTGCAGCTCGACCAGCTATTTTAGCTGATCGCTGAAGGGCACCGGATGTTCTGGCGCAAGATATTGTGACCAGAACAACTTCTTTGTGGAGCTCCCTTCTTCGACTCGGAGGAACTCCGCAGCGTCGGTCACACTGCATGGCAGATGAACAAAAGCCCCTCGAGAACTCCGAATCCGGGTCAGTAAAAGATAGTTCCTCTTCACATTCTTGCTTTGCATATTGAATGCCTTACCCACCGCGATCTTCCTGGCCTACTGGATCTCTTGGAGGGCGCCCTAGGCTTCACTCCGGGCCGTCTCCGCACTCTTACGAACCTTGGCGAGTTCGGCCTCTTGAGCCGACACATTGTGCTCCAAGGTATCGCACTTCCTCACCATGTCCTGGAGCTCCTGTTGGACTTCGTTGACCCGGGCCTTGAGCTTCTTACGAGCGGCCCGCTCCTTGACAGCCTTCCCCTCGGCTTCGACCAGGGCCTTTCTCAGGTCCTCGACCTTGGTCATCGCTTCTGTACATATCATGACACTTCGGTCAAATGCATATCATTTTATTTTTTTTTGAATACATACCGGGTTATCACATACCTTGTTTTTCTTGGAGCTCCCCCCTCACCTGGCCGAGCTCCTCCTCGGCTTGCTCCAGTCTCCGCTTCAGTTCGGAGACCTCGGCAGTATGTGAGACGGCGGCCAACAGCAACGCCTGCGTATTCATTTCAGACAATTTAGTTAGTTTCCTGCAATAAAGGATTGATCCTCTGTCCAGCTTTTCTTTCCAAACACCGAACAGTGTCTCAGGGGCTACTATCTATATTGGGATTTTCTCTTTTTTACGTCGCTTACCTCAAAACCTGTCAGCAGGCTATTGCAGGCTTCGGTTAGTCCGCTCTTGGCGGACTGAACCCTTTCAATTACCCTGCCCATAAGAACATGATGCTCATCCACAATGGAAGCGCCTTGTAGCGCTTCCAGCAGATGATCTAGTGCCCCTGGTTGGACAGGGGTCACCGGCAGAATAGGCATACCCCCTTCTTTCGAAGGAGGTTGTGTGCCGGATTCTGGAGCCGTGCCGGTCTCCGAAATTGAGTCCGGCTGAGGGCCGAACTGAATACGGCCCCCCTCATCACCAGTCCCCATGGGGATCGGCTCCCCCTGGTGTCCGGCGACGGAGGCGTCGCCTTCTGGCGCCTCCTGAGCCTCTCCCCGGCCTGGAAAGTCCTTCGAGAAAACACCTTCGCGTCGTCCATGGCCTTGGGGAAGTGAGCGGCCGGTGGCGACTCGCTGGCCATCACCTTTGAATCCAACGAACCTCCTGACGAGGATCGCTGTGGGCGGTCGTGGGCATGACTGTGATGACCCACAAGTATAGGGGATCTATCATAGTCCTTTCGATAAGTAAGAGTGTCGAACCCAACGAGGAGCGGAAGGAAATGATAGGCGGTTTCCGGCAAGGTATTCTCTGCAAGTACTGAAATAAGTGGTAACAGATAGCTTTGTGATAGGATAATTTGTAACGAGCAACAAGTAACAAAAGTAAATAAAGTGCAGCAAGGTGGCCCAATCCTTTTTGTAGCAAAGGACAATCCTGGACAAACTCTTATATAGAGAAAAGCGCTCCCGAGGACACATGGGAATATCGTCAAGCTAGTTTTCATCATGTTCATACAATTCACGTTCGGTACTTTGATAATTTTGTATGTGGGTGGACCGGTGCTTGGGTACTGTCCTTACTTGGACAAGCATCCCACTTATGATTAACCTCTATTGCAAGCATCCGCAACTACAACAAAAGTATTAAGGTAAACCTAACCATAGCATGAAACATATGGATCAAAATCAGCCCCTTACGAAGCAACGCATAAACTAGGGTTTAAGCTTCTGTCACTCTAGCAACCCATCATCTACTTATTACTTCCCAATGCCTTCCTCTAGGCCCAAATAATGGTGAAGTGTTATGTAGTCGACGTTCACATAACACCACTAGAGGAGAAACAACATACATCTTTTCAAAATATCGAACGAATACCAAATTCACATGACTACTAATAGCAAGACTTCTCCCATGTCCTCAGGAACAAACGTAACTACTCACAAAGCATATTCATGTTCATAATCAGAGGGGTATTAATATGCATATAGGATCTGAACATATGATCTTCCACCAAATAAACCAACTAGCATCAACTACAAGGAGTAATTAACACTACTAGCAACCTACTAGCACCAATCCCGGACTTGAAGACAAGAATTGGATACAAGAGATGAACTAGGGTTTTGAGAGGAGATGGTGCTGATGAAGATGTTGATGGAGATTGCCCTCTCCCGATGAGAGGGGCGTTGGTGATGACGATGGCAATGATTTCCCCCTCCCGGAGGGAAGTTTCCCCAGCAGAACAGCTCTGCCGGAGCCCTAGATTGGTTCCGCCAAGGTTCCGCCTCGTGGCGGCGGAGTTTCATCCGAGGAGATGGCTTACGATTTTTTTCTCATCGAAAGACTTCATATAGCAGAAGATGGACATCGGAGGGCCACCAGGGGGCCCACGAGGTAGGGGCGTGCCCAGGGGGTAGGGCGCGCCCCCACCCTCGTGGGCAAGGTGTGGCCCCCCTCGTGAACTTCTTGCACTCAATATTTTTTATATATTCTGAAAACGTCTTCCGTGAAGTTTCAGGACTTTTGGAGCTATGCAGAATAGGTCTCTAATATTTGCTCCTTTTCCAGCCCAGAATCCCAGCTGCCGGCATTCTCCCTCTTTATGTAAACCTTGTAAAATAAGAGAGAATATGCATAAGTATTGTGACATAATGTGTAATAACAGCCCATAATGCAATAAATATTGATATAAAATCATGATGCAAAATGGACGTATCAACTCCCCCAAGCTTAGACCTCGCTTGTCCTCAAGCGAAAGCCGAAATCAAAAAATATGTCCACATGTTTAGAGATAGAGGTGTCGATAAAAATAAGATATGGACATGAGGGCATCATGATCATTCTTAGAACAACAACTTATATAATTCTTGTCATATGATTTCTAATGCTAGAGTGATAATTCAATCACAATTTCATGTATGAATCGTAAAATTCATTGAAAACTAACAAACTATAATCTCAGTCATTGGAGCAATTACAATTTATCATAACATAGGAAAGAGTCAATGTATAAGAGCTTTTCAGCAAGTCCACATACTCAACTATCATATAGTCTTTCACAATTGCTGACACTCACGCAATACTTATGGGTATGGAGTTTTAATTGGACACAGAGAAAGATAGGGGCTTATAGTTTTGCCTCCCAACGTTTTACCTCAAGGCTAATGTCAACAATAAGCAGGCCCTTGACTCAACACTAATATTTATTATATATAGCTCACGGACTCGATTACATAGAGGGATCATAAAGCAAAACTCAAAACTAGATCATGCCATAAACTTTATTCTACTAGATCAAGATATTACCAAAAGGACCGAACTAAGAAAAACAGCAAAGATAAAGGTGATGGTGATACTACACCGGGGCACTCCCCCAAGCTTGGCAGTTGCCAAGGGGAATGCCCATACCCATGTGATTATGTCTCCTTTGTTGGTGAAGAAGGTGGAGTTGTTGATGATGGCGTAGGCTTCTTCCTTAATTTGCGCTTGAGGACAGAATTTTGGTCCCTTAGGTCCTCGATCTCCTGTTCCAGGCTCAATATCTTTTTGCATAGTTCCTGCTTGTTTTCCTGCAAGAGGCGAAAAGGGATAAACTCAATCTTAGGTTTCTTTACTCTATCCGGGAGGCTTGACTTTTTGAACTCCACATGCATGTCCCCAGGTTGAGGTAGTGGGACTTCATCTTCATCTGAGCTCGTCTCCTCCTTTCCCTTGGGTTCATAGTCCTCTTCTTTTTCCGCAGTCCAATCACAATGCTCCACATCCCCATAGACCTTAGGATCTGCAAGGTAATCAACCACATAGCTTTCTCCTTCCGAATCCTGGGACGACATGTTGCTCTGTCTGCAGCAGGACAGCTCAAAACAAAGACAAGAGATATTTGCGTGATACGGGAGTCAAAACCTCCGGGAGATTATATAATGAATTTTTACCGACCAAAATACGTAACATGTAAGAAAACGGAGTCCGGAAAGCGCACGAGGTGCCCACGAGGTAGGGGGGCACGCCCTCCACCGTCGTGGAGACCTCGTGTCCCTCCTGGACTGCTTCTTATTTTTCTAAATATTCCAAAACAGAGAAATATTGCCTTTAATACTGTTTTGGAGTCGGTTTACTTACCGTACCACATACCTATTCCTTTTCGGAGTCTGAAACGTTCCGGAAAGTGTCCCTTATGTATTCCTCCAGGGTTACGGTTTCAATAACATTGGTTTCAACATTTATGGGATTACCAGAGATATAATGTTTGATTCTTTGACCATTCACCACCTTCGGATTTGTGCCTTCGAAGTTGTTGATTTTTATGGCACCAGAACGATAGACCTCCTCGATAACGTATGGACCTTCCCATTTAGAGAGTAGTTTTCCTGCAAAAAATCTTAAACGAGAGTTGTATAGCAATACATAATCACCTACATTAAACTCACGCTTTTGTATCCTTTTATCATGCCATCTTTTAACCTTTTCTTTAAACAACTTGGCATTTTCATAGGCTTGGGTTCTCCATTCATCGAGTGAGCTAATATCAAATAACCTCTTCTCACCAGCAAGTTTAAAATCATAATTGAGCTCTTTAATTGCCCAATATGGCTTGTGTTCTAGTTCGAGAGGTAAGTGACATGCTTTTCCATAAACCATTTTATACGGAGACATACCCATATGATTTTTATATGCAGTTCTATAGGCCCATAATGCATCATCAAGTTTCTTGGACCAATTCTTTCTAGATCTATTAACAGTCTTTTGCAAAATTAATTTGAGCTCTCTATTACTCAATTCTACTTGACCACTAGACTGAGGGTGATAAGGGGATGCAATTCTATGATTAACATCATACTTAGCAAGCATTTTACGGAAAGCACCATGAATAAAATGTGAACCACCATCAGTCATTAAATATCTAGGGACTCCAAATCTTGGAAAAATAACTTCTTTAAGCATTTTAATAGAAGTGTTATGATCAGCACTACTAGTTGGAATAGCTTCTACCCACTTAGTAACGTAATCAACAGCAACTAAAATATGTGTATATCCATTAGAGGAAGGAAAAGGTCCCATATAGTCAAAGCCCCAAACATCAAATGGTTCAATAACGAGTGAATAGTTCATAGGCACTTCTTGACGTCTACTAATATTACCAATTCTTTGACATTCATCACAAGATAAGACAAACTTACGGGCATCCTTGAAGAGAGTAGGCCAATAAAAACTAGATTGCAATACCTTATGTGCAGTTCTATCTCCAGCATGGTGTCCTCCATAAGCTTCGGAGTGACACTTGCGTAGGATCTGTTCCTGTTCATGCTCAGGTACACAACGTCTAATAACACCATCTACTCCTTTATAAAGATGTGGGTCATCCCAAAAGTAATGCCTTAAATCATAGAAGAACTTTTTCTTTTGCTGGTATGTGAAACTAGGTGGTATAAACTTAGCAAAAATGTAATTACCATAATCAGCATACCATGGAGTAGTATAAGAAGCATTTATGACATTTAATTGCTCATCAGGAAAGCTATCATCAATAGGAAGTGGGTCATCAAGCACATTTTCTAACCTAGACAAGTTGTCTGCAACGGGGTTCTCAGCTCCCTTTCTATCAACAATATGTAAGTCAAATTCTTGTAGCAAGAGAACCCATCTAATAAGTCTAGGTTTAGCATCTTTCTTTTCCATAAGATATTTAATAGCAGCATGATCAGTGTGAATAACTACTTTAAAATCAATAATATAAGGTCTGAACTTATCACAAGCAAATACAACTGCTAAGAATTCTTTTTCAGTAGTAGCATAATTTCTTTGAGCATTGTCTAGGGTTTTACTAGCATATTGAATAATGTCAATTTCTTATCAACTCTTTGCCCTAGAACAACACCTACAACATAATCACTAGCATCACACATAATTTCAAAGGGTGAATTCCAATCAGGTGGCTGAACAATAGGTGCAGAGATCAATGCTTTCTTAAGTATTTCAAATGCTTCTACACAATCATCATCAAATACAAATGGTATATCTTTTTATAATAAATTAGTCAGAGGCCGAGAAATTTTTGAGAAGTCCTTAATGAACCTCCTATAAAATCCGACGTGACCAAGGAAACTTCGTATACCTTTGATGTCCTTGGGGCATGGCATCTTTTCAATAGCATCAACCTTGGCTTTATCAACTTCAATACCTCTTTCAAAAACTTTATGCCCCAAGACAATACCTTCATTAACCATAAAGTGGCACTTTTCCCAATTCAAGACAAGATTAGTTTCTTCACATCTCTGCAAAACTCGATCAAGGTTGCTCAAGCAATCATCAAAAGAAGATCCATAGATGGAGAAATCGTCCATGAAAACGTCACAAATCTTATCACAAAAGTCAGAGAATATAGCCGTCTTGCATCTTTGAAAGCTAGCAGGTGCATTACATAAACCAAAAGGCATACGTCTATAAGCAAAAGTACCAAAAGGGTAAGTAAAAGTAGTCTTTGATTGATCCTTGGCTGACACAGGTATTTGAGAGAAACCAGAATAACCATCTAGAAAGCAAAAATGTGTATGTTTGGATAATCTTTCTAGCATCTGATCGATAAAAGGTAAGGGGTAATGATCCTTTTTAGTGGCCTTATTTAATTTGCGGAAATCAATTACCATCCTATAACCTGTAATAATTCTTTGAGGATTCAATTCATCTTTATCATTAGGAACGACAGCAATACCTCCCTTCTTAGGGACACAATGGACAATACTTACCCACTGACTATCAGCAACAGGATAAATTATACCTGCCTCAAGGAGCTTTAGTATTTCCTTTCTTACCACTTCTTTCATTTTAGGATTCAGCCGCCGTTGATGATCACGAACTGGTTTAGCATCTTCTTCCAAATTTATTTTATGTTGACATAGAGTGGGACTAATGCCCTTAAGATCATCAAGAGTATACCCAATAGCAGCACTGTGCTTCTTCAAAGTTTTCAATAATCTCTCTTCCTCATGCTCTGAAAGGTTAGCACTAGTAATAACAGGATATATCTTTTTCTCATCAAGATAAGCATATTTAAGAGTATCGGGCAATGGTTTAAGCTCAAACACGGGATCACCCTTGTGTGGAGGAGGATCCCCTAGGATTTCAACAGGCAAATTGTGTTTCAGAATAGGTTCCTATTTAAAGAATACTTCATCTATTTCCCTTCTTTCATTCATAAACATATCATTTTCATGGTCTAGCAAATATTGTTCTAAAGGATCACTAGGAGGTACGACAATAGAAGCAAGACCAATAATTTCATCCTTACTAGGTAATTCTTCTTCACGGTATTGTCTACTAAATTTAGATAAATTAAATTCGTGAGACATATCACCTAAACCGATAGTAACAACATCCTTTTTGCAATCTATCTTAGCATTAACAATGTTTAAGAAGGGTCTACCAAATATAATGGGACAAAAGCTATCTTGTGGGGAACCAAGAACAAGAAAATCAGCAGGATATTTAGTTTTCCCACACAAGACTTCAACATCTCTAACAATTCTCATTGGTGAAATAGTATCTCTATTGGCAAGTTTAATTGTGACATCTATCTTCTAACTCAACAGGTGCAATATCATGCATAATTTCTCTATATAGGCCAATAGGTATTGCACTAGCACTGGCACCCATATCACATAAGCCATGATAACAATGCTCTCCTATTTTAACAGAAATAACAGGCATGCCTACCACAGGTATAGGTTTATCTTTAGCACAAGGTTTAGCAATTCTAGCAGTTTCATCACAGAAATAAATAACATGCCCATCAATATTATCAGACAAGAGATCTTTAAAAATAGGAGTACTAGGTTCAACTTTAATTTTCTCAGGAGGTGCATAAGTTTTAATATTGCTTTTACGAACCACAGTTGAAGCTTTAGCATGATCCTTTATACTAACAGGGAAAGGTGGTTTCTCAACATAAGAAGTAGGAACAATAGGATCATTATAAGTGATAGTCTTTTCTTCAACTTTAATAGGTGCAGCTACTTTTACTTCTATGCGAGGATGATATTTAAACCACTTCTCCTTGGGGAGATCAACATAAGTAGCAAAAGATTCACAGAAAGAAGCTACTATCTCAGAGTCAAGTCCATATTTAGTGCTAAATTTACGGAAAACATCGGTATCCATAAAAGATTTAACACAATCAAACCTAGGTGTCATACCTGACTCCTTACCTTTGTCGAGGTCCCAATCTTCAGAGTAGCGTTTAATTCTTTCCAATAAATCCCATTTGAATTCAATAGTCTTCATCATGAAAGAGCCAGCACAAGAAGTATCAAGCATGGTGCGATTGCTATCAGAAAGCCGAGCATAAATTTTTTGAATAATCATTTCTCTTGAGAGCTCATGATTGGGGCATGAATATAACATTGATTTAAGCCTCCCCCAAGCTTGAGCGATGCTTTCTCCTTCACGAGGCCAAAAATTATATATATAATTGCGATCACGATGAACAGATGCATAGGATAAAACTTCTGATGAAATTCCAATTTCAATCGTTTGTAGTTCCATGATCCCGTATCATCACATAGCCTATACCATGTCGATGCATCTCCCTTCAAAGATAAAGGGAAGACCTTCTTCTTAACAACATCTCCGGGTACACCTGCAAGCTTAAATAATCCACAAACTTCATCCACATATATTAGATGCTCATCAGGATGCTTTGTTCCATCTCCTACAAAAGGATTAGCTAGCAGTTTTTTTATCATACCCGAAGGAATTTCGAAATAGACATTTTCATTTTCAATAGGTTCAGTAGGTTGAGGAGAAATTCTTTGCTCTACTGGTCGGGGTGAAGATACCCCGAACAAGCCCCTCAGAGGATTACTTTCCATAGTAACAAGTGACAGTAAATGTCAGCACACTATATAAATTTTTCCTTACCAAATTCCACCTACCAAAGGCGCTTCACTCCCCGGCAACGACGCTAGAAAAGAGTCTTGATGAACCACAAGTATAGGGGATCTATCGTAGTCCTTTCGATAAGTAAGAGTGTCGAACCCAACGAGGAGCAGAAGGAAATGATAAGCGGTTTCCGACAAGGTATTCTCTGCAAGTACTGAAATAAGTGGTAACAGATAGCTTTGTGATAGGATAATTTGTAACGAGCAACAAGTAACAAAAGTAAATAAAGTGTAGCAAGGTGGCCCAATCCTTTTTGTAGCAAAGGACAAGCCTGGACAAACTCTTATATAGAAAAAAGCGCTCACGAGGACACATGGGAATATCATCAAGCTAGTTTTCATCACGTTCATATGATTCACGTTCTGTACTTTGATAATTTGGTATGTGGGTGGACCGGTGCTTGGGTACTGTCCTTACTTGGACAAGCATCCCACTTATGATTAACCTCTATTGCAAGCATCCGCAACTACAACAAAAGTATTAAGGTAAACCTAACCATAGCATGAAACATATGGATCAAAATCAGCCCCTTACGAAGCAACGCATAAACTAGGGTTTAAGCTTCTGTCACTCTAGCAACCCATCATCTACTTATTACTTCCCAATGCCTTCCTCTAGGCCCAAATAATGGTGAAGTGTTATGTAGTCGACGTTCACATAACACCACTAGAGGAGAAACAACATACATCTCATCAAAATATCGAACGAATACCAAATTCACATGACTACTAATAGCAAGACTTCTCCCATGTCCTCAGGAACAAACGTAACTACTCATAAAGCATATTCATGCTCATAATCAGAGGGGTATTAATATGCATATAGGATCTGAACATATGATCTTCCACCAAATAAACCAACTAGCATCAACTACAAGGAGTAATTAACACTACTAGCAACCTACTAGCACCAATCCCGGACTTGAAGACAAGAATTGGATACAAGAGATGAACTAGGGTTTTGAGAGGAGCTGGTGCTGATGAAGATGTTGATGGAGATTGCCCTCTCCCGATGAGAGGGGCGTTGGTGATGACGATGGCGATGATTTCCCCCTCCCGGAGGGAAGTTTCCCCAGCAGAACAGCTCTGCCGGAGCCCTAGATTGGTTCCGCCAAGGTTCCGCCTCGTGGCGGCGGAGTTTCACCCGAGGAGATGGCTTACATTTTTTTCTCATCGAAAGACTGCATATAGCAGAATATGGACATCGGAGGGCCACCAGGGGGCCCACGAGGTAGGGGCGCGCCCAGGGGGTAGGGCGCGCCCCCACCCTCGTGGGCAGGGTGTGGCCCCCTCGTGAACTTCTTGCGCTCAATATTTTTTATATATTCTGAAAACGTCTTCCGTGAAGTTTCAGGACTTTTGGAGCTGTGCAGAATAGGTCTCTAATATTTGCTCCTTTTCCAGCCCAGAATCCCAGCTGCCGGCATTCTCCCTCTTTATGTAAACCTTGTAAAATAAGAGAGAATAGGCATAAGTATTGTGACATAATGTGTAATAACAGCCCATAATGCAATAAATATCGATATAAAATCATGATGCAAAATGGACGTATCAACTCCCCCAAGCTTAGACCTCGCTTGTCCTCAAGCGAAAGCCGAAATCAAAAAATATGTCCACATGTTTAGAGATAGAGGTGTCGATAAAAATAAAATACGGACATGAGGGCATCTTGATCATTCTTAGAAGAGCAACTTATATAATTCTTGTCATATGATTTCTTATGCTAGAGTGATAATTCAATCACAATTTCAAGTATGAATCCTAAAATTCATTGAAAACTAACAAACTATAATCTCAGTCATTGGAGCAATTACAATTTATCATAACATAGGAAAGAGTCAATGTATAAGAGCTTTTCAACAAGTCCACATACTCAACTATCATATAGTCTTTCACAATTGCTGACACTCACGCAATACTTATGGATATGGAGTTTTAATTGGACATAGAGAAAGATAGGGGCTTATAGTTTTGCCTCCCAACGTTTTACCTCAAGGGTAATGTCAACAATAATAGTTCATGAAAAGTCACTTCTAGTTGGCCATATATACCAGGATCTTTCCAACATACTGTGCTTGCCGAAGGATAAAATGTAAAAAGGAAAGGGTGAAGATCACCATGACTCTTATTCAAGGTAGGAGATGAAAATAAAAAGATAAGCCCTTCGCAGAGGGAAGCAGAGGTTGTCATGCGCTTTTATGGTTGGATGCACAATATCTTAATGCAAAAGAACGTCACTTTATATTGCCACTTGTGATATGGACCTTTATTATGCAGTCTGTCGCTTTTATTTCTTCCATATCACACAATCGTATAAAGCTTATTTTCTCCCACACTATTAAGTCATACATATTTATAGAGCAATTTTTATTGCTTGCACCGATGATAACTTACTTGGAGGATCTTACTCAATCCATAGGTAGGTATGGTGGACTTTCATGGCAAAACTGGTTTAAGGGTATTTGGAAGCACAAGTAGTATCTCTACTTGGTGCGATGAATTTGGCTAGCATGAGGGGGAAAGGCAAGCTCAACCATGTTGGATGATCCATGACAATATAATTTATCTCAGATGTAAGAAAACATAACCCATTACGTTGTCTTCCTTGTCTAACGTCAACTCTTTAGCATGTCATATTTTAATGAGTGCTCACAATCATAAAAGATGTCCAAGATAGTATATTTATACGTGAAGACCTCTCTTACTTTATTACTTCCTATTAATTGCAATGATGACCAGAACTATGTTTGTCAACTCCCAACAACTTTTATTCATCATACTTTTTCTATGTGAGCTCATTACTCTCCATAAGATCCACATGATCTCTTTGTTTCCTTTTTTATTTATTTATCTTTTCTTTTATTCACTTAGGATCATGGCAAAATAAGCAGGCCCTTGACTCAACACTAATCTTTATTATATATAGCTCACGGACTCGATTACATAGAGGGATCATAAAGCAAAACTCAAAACTAGATCATGCCATAAACTTTATTCTACTAGATCAAGATATTACCAAAAGGATCGAACTAAGAAAAACGGTAAAGATAAAGGTGATGGTGATACGATACCGGGGCATGCTACCTCCTGAGCTTGCGTTGGATTTCCCCGAAGAGGAAGGGATGATGCAGTAGAGTAGCGTAAGTATTTCCCTCAGCTTTTGAGAACCAAGGTATCAATCCAGTAGGAGGCCACGCTCAAGTCCCTCGTACCTGCACAAAATGATAGCTACTCGAAACCAACGCGATTAGGGGTTGTCAATCCCTTCACGGTCACTTACGAGAGTGATATCTGATAGATATAATATTTTTGGTATTTTTGGTATAGAGATGCCAAGTGAAAAGTAGAAAGCAAAGCAAGATTAAAGTGATGGAGATTGATATGATGAGAATAGACCCGGGGGCCATAGGTTTCACTAGTGGCTTCTCTCAAGAGCATAGGTATTCTACGGTGGGTGAAAAAATTACTGTTGAGCAATTGACAGAATTGAGCATAGTTATGAGAATATATAGGCATGGTCATGTATATAGGCATCACGTCCGTGACAAGTAGACCGAAATGATTCTGCATCTACTACTATTACTCCACTCATCGACAGCTATCCAGCATGCATCTAGAGTATTAAGTTAAAAACAGAGTAACGCTTTAAGCAAGATGACATGATGTAGAGAGATAAATCCATGCAATATGAAATAAGCCCCATCTTGTTATCCTCGATGGCAACGATGTAATACGTGCCTTGCTGCCCCTTCTGTCACTGGGAAAGGACACCGCAAGATCGAACCCAAAGCTAAGCACTTCTTCCATGGCAAGAACTACCAATCTAGTTGGCCAAACCAAACGGATAATTCGAAGAGACTTGCAAAGATAACTAATCATACATAAAAGAATTCAGAGAAGATGCAAATATTATTCATAGATAGACTTGATCATAAACCCACAATTCATCGGTCTCAACAAACACACCGCAAAAAGAAGATTACATCGAATAGATCTCCACAAGAGAGGGGGAGAACTTTGTATTGAGATCCAAAAACAGAGAAGAAGCCATCTAGCTACTAACTATGGACCTGAAGGTCTGAGGTAAACTACTCACACATCGGAGGGGCTATGATGATGTAGAAGCCCTCCGTGATGACGGCCCTCTCGTGCGGAGCTCCGGAACAGGCCCCAAGATGGGATCTCGTGGATGCAAAAAGTTGCGGTGGTGGAATTAGGTTTTTGGCTCCTCCCTGATCGTTTGGGGGTACGTAGATATATATAGGAGGAAGGAGTACGTCGGTGGAGCACCGAGGGGCCCACGAGGTAGGGGGGGCGCGCCCTAGGGGGGTGGGCATGCCCCCCACCCTCGTGAACGCCTCTTTGACTCCTTGGAGTAGGGTCCAAGTCTCCTGGATCACATTCCCGAAGGTTTTATTCCGTTTGGACTCTGTTTGATATTCTGTTTCTCTGAAATACTGAAATAGGCAAAAAACAGCAATTCTGTGCTGGGCCTCCGATTAATAGGTTAGTCCCAAAAATAATATAAAAGTGGAAAATAATGCCCAATATAGTCCAAAACAGTAGATAATATAGCATGGAGCAATCAAAAATTATAGATACGTTGGAGACATATCAGGCATCCCCAAGCTTAATTCCTGCTCGTCCTCGAGTAGGTAAATGATAAAAAGAGAATTTTTGATGCGGAGTGCTACTTGGCATAATTTCAATGCAAATCTTCTTAATTGTGGTATGAATATTCAGATTAGGAAGATTCAAGACAAAAGTTCATGTTGACATAGAGAATAATAATACTTCAAGCAAACCAACAAAGCAATTATGTTTTCTTAAAGTAAGATGGCCAAAGAAAGTTCATCCCTACGAAATCATATAGTTTAGTCATGCTCCATTTTTGTCACACAAGAATGCTCTCATCATGCACAACCCCAATGACAAGCCAAGCAATTGTTTCATACCTTAATAATTTCAAACTCATAAACTTTCACGCAATACATGAGCGTGAGCCATGGATATAGCACTATGGGTGGAATAGAATATAATGATGGGGGTTATGTGGAGAAGACAAAAAGGAGAAAGTCTCACATCAACGAGGCTAATCAATGGGCTATGGAGATGCCCATCAATTGATGTTAATGCAAGGAGTAGGGATTGCCATGCAACGGATGCACTAGAGCTATAAATGTATGAAAGCTCAACAAAAGAAACTAAGTGGGTGTGCATCCAACTTGCTTGCTCACGAAGACCTAGGGCACTTGAGGAGGCCCATTGTTGGAATATACAAGCCAAGTTCTATAATGAAAATTCCCACTAGTATATGAAAGTGATAACTCAAGAGACTCTCTATATGAAGAACATGGTGCTACTTTGAAGCACAAGTGTGGAAAAAAAGGAATAGTAGCATTGCCCCTTTTTATTTACTTTCATTTTTTTGGGACTTCTTTTTTTCTTTGGCCTTTCTCTTTTTTGGGGACAATGCTCTATTGAATGATGATCATCACACTTCTATTTATTTACAACTCAATGATTACAACTCGATACTAGAACAAAGTATGACTCTATATGGATGCCTCCGGCGGTGTACCGAGATATGCAATGAATCAAGAGTGACAAGTATGAAAAAATTATGAACGGTGGCTTTGCCACAAATACTATGTCAACTACATGATTATGCTAAGCAATATGACAATGATGAATGTGTCATGATAAACAGGATGGTGGAAAGTTGCATGGCAATATATCTCGGAATGGCTATGGAAATGCCATAATAGGTAGGTATGGTGGCTGTTTTGAGGAAGATATAAGGAGGTTTATGTGTGAAAGAGCGTATCATATCACGGGGTTTGGATGCACTGGCAAAGTTTGCACCAACTCTCGATGTGAGAAAGGGCAATGCACGGTACCGTAGAGGCTAGCAATGATGGAAGGGTGAGAGTGCGTATAATCCATGGACTCATCATTAGTCATAAAGAACTCATATACTTATTGGAAAAATCTACAAGCCATCAAAAACCAAAGTATTACGCGCATGCTCCTAGGGGGATAGATTGGTAGGAAAAGACCATCGCTCGTCCCCGACCGCCACTCATAAGGAGGACAATCAAATAACACCTCATGTTTCAAATTTGTTGCATAACGTTTACCATACGTGCATGCTACGGGACTTGCAAACTTTAACTCAAGCACTTCTCAAATTCACAATTAATCTACTAGCATGACTTTGATATTACTACCTCCATATCTCAAAACAATTATCAAGCATCCAACTTTTCTTAGTATTCAACACACTCAAAAGAAAGTTTCACAAATCTTGAATACCAAGCATGTTATTATTAAGCAAATTACCATGCTATTAAGACTCTCAAAATAATTTAAGTGAAGCATGAGATATCAATAGTTTATATAAAACAAATCCACCACCGTGCTCTAAAAAATCTAAGAGAAGCACATAGAGCAAAATTATAGCGCTCAGAAGATATAAGTGAAGCACATAGAGCAAAACTACATAGCTCAAAAGATATAAGTGAAGCACATAGAGTATTCTATCAAATTCTAAATCATGTATGGCTCTCTCAAAAAGTGTGTACAGCAAGGATGATTATGGAACACTAACAACCAAAGACACAAATAATACAAGACGCTCCAAGCAAAACACATATCATGTTGGTGAATAAAAATATAGCTCCAAGTAAATTACCGATGGAAATGGACGAAAGAGGGGATGCCTTCCGGGGCATCCCCAAGCTTTGACTTTTTGATGTCCTTGGATTATCTTGGGGGTGCCATGTGCATCCCCAATCTTAGGCTCTTGCCACTCCTTGTTCCATAATCCATCACAAGAATTCACCCAAAACTTGAAAACTTCACAACACAAAACTTAAAGTAGAAAACTCGTGAGCTCCGTTAGCGAAAGAAAACAAAAAACCACTTCAAGGTACTGTAATGAACTAATTATTTATTTATATTGGTGTTAAACCTACTGTATTCCATCTTCTCTATGGATTATAAACTATTTTACTAACCATAGATTCATCAAAATAAGCAAACAACACACGAAAAACAGAATCTGTCAAAAACAGAACAGTCTGTAGTAATCTGTAGCTAGCGCAATATCTGGAACCCCAAAAATTCTAAAATAAATTTCTGGACGTGAGGAATTTATCTATTAATCATCCTCAAAAAGAATTAACTAAATATCACTCTCCAAATAAAAATGACAGCATTTCTCGTGAGCGCTAAAGTTTCTGTTTTTTACAACAAGTTCAACAAGACTTTCCCCAAGTCTTCCCAACGGTTCTACTTGGCACAAACACTATTTAAGCACAAAAAACACAACCAAAACAAAGACTAAATAATTTATTTATTACTAAACAGTAGCAAAAAGCAAGGAATAAAAATAAAATTGGGTTGCCTCCCAACAAGCGCTATCGTTTAACGCCCCTAGCTAGGCATAAAAGCGAGGATAGATCTAGGTATTGCCATCTTTGGTAGGCAATCCATAAGTGGCTCTCATGATAGTTTCATATGGAAATTTTATTTTCTTTCTTGGAAAGTGTTCCATGCCCTTTTTTAATGGAAATTGAAATCTAATATTCCCTTCCTTCATATCAATAATCGCACCAACCGTTCTTAGGAAAGGTCTACCAAGAATAATAGGGCAAGAAGGATTGCAATCTATATCAAGAACAATGAAATCTACGGGCACATAATTTATATTTGCAACAATAAGAACATCATTAATCCTTCCCATAGGTATCTTAATAGTGGAATCCGCAAGATGCATGTTTAGAGAGCAATCATCAAAATAACGGAAATCTAGCAAATCACACAAAGTTTTGGGGATAGTGGAGACACTAGAACCCAAATCACACAAAGCATAAAACTCATGATCTTTAATTTTAATTTTAATAGTTGGTTCCCACTCATCATAGAGTTTTCTAGGGATAGAAACTTTCAACTCAAGTTTTTCTTCATAAGATTGCATCAAGGCATCAACAATATGTTCGGTGAAGGCTTTCTTTTGACTATAAGCATGTGGAGAATTTAGCACGGATTGCAACAAGGAAATACAATCAATTAAAGAGCAACTTTCATAATTAAATTCCTTGAAATCCAATATAGTGGGTTTAGCAAAATCTAGATTTTTATTTCTTTCAATCCCACTTTCATCAATTTCATCATAAAGATCTAAATACTCCGAGTTTTTAGAACGCCTTCTAGGTAAAGGAAGATCATATTCACTTTCATCAAGATTCATATTGCAAAACAAAGATTCAATAGGAGACACATCAATAACTTTTAGATCTTCATCTTGATTTTCATAGGAATTGGAAGAACACGCTTTAATAAAGGCATCTTTGGAAGCACGCATCCTAGCGGTTCTTTCCTTGCACTCATCAATGGAAATTCTCATGGCTTTGAGAGACTCATTGATATCATGCTTAGGAGGAATAGATCTAAGCTTTAAAGAATAAACCTCAAGAGAAATTCTATCAACGTTCCTAGCCAAATCATCAACTTTAAGCAATTTCTCTTCAAGCAAAGCATTAAAGTTCTTTTGTGAATTCCTAAACTCTTTAACACTATTATCAAATTCAGAGGGCATCTTATTATAATTTCCATAAGAGTTGTTGTAGGAATTCCCATAATTATTAGAAGGGTTACTAGGATATGGCCTGGGATTAAAATTCCCTCTATGAGCATTGTTACCAAAATTATTCCTACCAACAAAATTCACATCCATAGATTCATTGTTATTCTCAATCAAAGTAGACAAAGGCATATCATTAGGATCAGAACAAACACTCTTAGTAGCAAATACTTTCATAAGTTCATCCATCTTTCCACTCAAAACATTGATTTCTTCTATCGCATGCACTTTTTTATTAGAAGATCTTTCAGTATGCCATTGAGAATAATTAACCATAATATTATCTAGGAGTTTAGTAGCATCTCCTAAAGTGATTTCCATAAAAGTGCCTCCCGCGGCCGAATCTAAAAGATTTCTAGAAGCAAAATTCAATCCGGCATAAATTTTTTGTATAATCATCCACAAACTCAAACCATGAGTAGGGAAATTACGTATCATTAATTTAATTCTCTCCCAAGCTTGTGCAACATGTTCATGATCAAGTTGCTTAAAGTTCATAATATCGTTTCTAAGAGAGATGATCTTAGCGGGAGGGAAATACTTAGAGATAAAAGCATCTTTGCACTTGTTCCAAGAATCAATACTATTTTTAGGCAAAGACGAAAACCAAGCATTAGCACAATCTCTAAGCGAAAAAGGAAATAGCTTCAATTTAACGACATCATTATCGACATCTTTTTTCTTTTGCATATCACATAAATCAACGAAGCTATTCAGATGAGTAGCGACATCTTCACTAGGAAGGCCGGCGAATTGATCTTTCATAACAAGATTCAACAAAGCAGTATTGATTTCGTAAGATTCAGTATTGGCAAGAGGAGCAATCAGAGTGATAAGGAAATCATTATTATTGGTATTGGTGAAGTCACACAATTCGGTAGTATCTTGAGCCATCGCGACAAACAAGCAATCCAACACACGAGCAAACAAAAAGGCAAGCGAAAAAAAGGCAAATAGAGAGGGAGGATAGAGAGAGAGAGGGCGAATAAAATGGCAAGGGTGAAGTGGGGGAGAGGAAAATGAGAAGCAAATGGCAAATAATGTAATGCGAGAGATAGGGATTGTGATGGGTACTTGGTATGTTGACTTTTTGCGTAGACTCCCCGGCAATGATGCTAGAAATTCTTCTTGCTACCTCTTGAGCTTGTGTTGGATTTCCCCGAAGAGGAAGGGATGATGCAGCAGAGTAGCGTAAGTATTTCCCTCAGTTTTTGAGAACCAAGGTATCAATCGAGTAGGAGGCCACGCTCAAGTCCCTCGTACCTGCACAAAACGATAGCTACTCGCAACCAACGCGATTAGGGGTTGTCAATCCCTTCACGGTCACTTATGAGAGTGAGATCTGATAGATATAATGTTTTTGGTATTTTTGGTATAGAGATGCAAAGTGAAAAGTAAAAGGCAAAGTAAAAACCAAAGCAAGATTAAAGTGATGGAGATTGATATGATGAGAATAGACCCGGGGGCCATAGGTTTCACTAGTGGCTTCTCTCAAGAGCATAGGTATTCTACGGTGGGTGAAAAAATTACTGTTGAGCAATTGACAGAATTGAGCATAGTTATGAGAATATATAGGCATGGTCATGTATATAGGCATCACGTCCGTGACAAGTAGACCGAAATGATTCTGCATCTACTACTATTACTCCACTCATCGATCGCTATCCAGCATGCATCTAGAGTATTAAGTTAAAAACAGAGTAACGCTTTAAGCAAGATGACATGATGTAGAGAGATAAATTCATGCAATATGAAATAAACCCCATCTTGTTATCCTCGATGGCAACGATGCAATACGTGCCTTGCTGCCCCTTCTGTCACTGGGAAAGGACACCGCAAGATCGAACCCAAAGCTAAGCACTTCTCCCATGGCAAGAACTACCAATCTAGTTGGCCAAACCAAACGGATAATTCGAAGAGACTTGCAAAGAACTAATCACACATAAAAGAATTCACAGAAGATTCAAATATCATTCATAGATAGACTTGATCATAAACCCACAATTCATCGGTCTCAACAAACACACCGCAAAAATAAGATTACATCGAATAGATATCCACAAGAGAGGGGGAGAACTTTGTATTGAGATCCAAAAAGAGAGAAGAAGCCATCTAGCTACTAACTATGGACCCGGAGGTCTGAGGTAAACTACTCACACTTCATCGGAGGGGCTATGATGATGTAGAAGCCCTCCGTGATGACGGCCCTCTCCGGCGGAGCTCCGGAACAGGCCCCAAGATGGGATCTCGTGGATACAGAAAGTTGCGGCGGTGGAATTAGGTTTTTGGCTCCTCCCTAATCGTTTGGGGGTACGTAGGTATATATAGGAGGAAGGAGTACGTCGATGGAGCATCGAGGGGCCCACGAGGCAGGGGGCGCGCCTTAGGGGGGTGGGCGCGCCCCCCACCCTCGTGACCGCCTCTTTCACTCCTTGGAGTAGGGTACAAGTCCCCTAGATCACGTTCGGTGAGAAAATCACGTTCCCGAAGGTTTTATTCTGTTTGGAGTCTGTTTGATATTCTGTTTCTCCGAAATACTGAAATAGGCAAAAAACAACAATTCTAGGCTGGGCCTCCGGTTAATAGGTTAGTCCAAAAATAATATAAAAGTGGAAAATAAAGCCCAATATTGTCCAAAACAGTAGATAATATAGCATGGAGCAATCAAAAATTATAGATACGTTGGAGACGTATCAGGGCACTCCCCCAAGCTTGGCACTTGCCAAGGGGAGTGTCCATACCCATGTGATTATGTCTCCTTTGTTGGTGAAGAAGGTGGAGTTGTTGATGATGACGTAGGCTTCTTCCTTAATTTGCGCTTGAGGACAGAATTTTGGTCCCTTAGGTCCTCGATCTCCTGTTCCAGGCTCAATATCTTTTTGCATAGTTCCTGCTTGTTTTCCTGCAAGAGGCGAAAAGGGATAAACTCAATCTTAGGTTTCTTTACTCTATTCGGGAGGCTTGACTTTTTGAACTCCACATGCATGTCCCCAGGTTGAGGTAGTGGGACTTCATCTTCATCTGAGCTCATCTCCTCCTTTCCCTTGGGTTCATAGTCCTCTTCTTCTTCCGTAGTCCAACCACAATGCTCCACATCCCCATAGACCTTAGGATCTGCAAGGTAATCAACCACATAGCTTTCTCCTTCTGAATCCTGGGACGACATGTTGCTCTGTCTGCAACAGGACATCTCAAAACAAAGACAAGAGATATTTGCGTGATACGGGAGTCAAAACCTCCGGGAGATTATATAATGAATTTTGACCGACCAAAATACGTAACATGTAAGAAAACGGAGTCCAAAAAGCGCACGAGGTGCCCACGAGGTAGGGGGCGCGCCCTCCACCCTCGTGGAGGCCTCGTGTCCTTCCCGGACTTCTTCTTATTTTTCAAAATATTCCAAAACGGAGAAATGTTGCCTTAAATACTGCTTTGGAGTTGGTTTACATACCGTACCACATACCTATTCCTTTTTGGAGTCTGAAACGTTCCGGAAAGTGTCCCTTATGTATTCCTCCGGGGTTACGGTTTCAATAACATTGGTTTCAACATTTATGGGATTACCAAAGATATAATGTTTGATTCTTTGACCGTTCGCCACCTTCGGATTTGTGCCTTCGAAGTTGTTGATTTTTATGGCACTGGAACGATAGACCTCCTCGATAACATAAGGACCTTCCCATTTAGATAGAAGTTTTCCTGCAAAAAATCTTAAACAAGAGTTGTATAGCAATACATAATCACCTACATTAAACTCACGCTTTTGTATCCTTTTATCATGCCATCTTTTAACCTTTTCTTTAAACAACTTGGCATTTTCGTAGGCTTGGGTTCTCCATTCATCAAGTGAGCTAATATCAAATAACCTCTTCTCACCCGCAAGTTTAAAATCATAATTGAACTCTTTAATAGCCCAATATGCCTTGTGTTCTAGTTCGAGAGGTAAGTGACATGCTTTTCCATAAACCATTTTATACGGAGACATACCCATAGGATTTTTATATGAAGTTATATAGGCCCATAATGCATCATCAAGTTTCTTGGACCAATTCTTTCTAGGTCTATTAACAGTCTTTTGCAAAATTAATTTGAGCTCTCTATTACTCAATTCTACTTGACCACTAGACTGAGGGTGATAAGGGGATGCAATTCTATGATTAACATCATACTTAGCAAGCATTTTACGGAAAGCACCATGAATAAAATGTGAACCACCATCGGTCATTAAATATCTAGGGACTCCAAATCTTGGAAAAATAACTTCTTTAAGCATTTTAATAGAAGTGTTATGATCAGCACTACTAGTTGGAATAGCTTCTACCCACTTAGTAACGTAAGCAACAACGACTAAAATATGTGCATATCCATTAGAGGAAGGAAAAGGTCCCATATAGTCAAAGCCCCAAACATCAAATGGTTCAATAACGAGTGAATAGTTCATAGGCATTTCTTGATGTCTACTAATATTACCAATTCTTTGACATTCATCACAAGATAAGACAAACTTACGGGCATCCTTGAAGAGAGTAGGCCAATAAAAACCAGATTGCAATACCTTATGTGCAGTTCTATCTCCAGCATGGTGTCCTCCATAAGCTTTGGAGTGACACTTGCGTAAGATCTGTTCCTATTCATGCTCAGGTACACAACGTCTGATAACACCATCTATTCCTTCTTTATAAAGATGTGGGTCATCCCAAAAGTAATGCCTCAAATGATAGAAGAACTTTTTCTTTTGCTGGTATGTGAAACTAGGTGGTATAAACTTAGCAACAATGTAATTAGCATAATCAGCATACCATGGAGCAGTATGAGAAGCATTTATGACATTTAATTGCTCATCAGGAAAGCTATCATCAATAGGAAGTGGGTCATCAAGCACATTTTCTAACCTAGACAAGTTGTCTGCAACGGGGTTCTCAGCTCCCTTTCTATCAACAATATGTAAGTCAAATTATTGTAGCAAGAGAACCCATCTAATAAGTCTAGGTTTAGCATCTTTCTTTTCCATAAGATATTTAATAGCAGCATGATCAGTGTGAATAGTTACTTTAGAATCAACAATATATGGTCTGAACTTATCACAAGTAAATACAACTGCTAAGAATTCTTTTTCAGTAGTAGCATAATTTCTTTGAGCATTGTCTAGGGTTTTACTAGCATATTGAATAATGTTCAATTTCTTATCAACTCTTTGCCCTAGAACAGCACCTACAACATAATCACTAGCATCACACATAATTTCAAAGGGTAAATTCCAATCGGGTGGCTGAACAATAGGTGCAGAGATCAATTCTTTCTTAAGTATTTCAAATGCATCTACACAATCATCATCAAATACAAATGGTATATCTGTTTATAATAAATTAGTCAGAGGCCGAGAAGTTTTGAGAAGTCCTTAATGAACCTCCTATAAAATCCGACATGACCAAGGAAACTTCTTATACCTTTGATGTCCTTGGGGCATGGCATCTTTTCAATAGCATCAACCTTGGCTTTATCAACTTCAATACCTCTTTCAGAAACTTTATGCCCCAAGACAATACCTTCATTAACCATAAAGTGGCACTTTTCCCAATTCAAGACAAGATTAGTTTCTTCACATCTCTGCAAAACTCAATCAAGGTTGCTCAAGCAATCATCAAAAGAAGATCCATAGACGGAGAAATCGTCCATGAAAACCTCATAAATATTTTCACAAAAGTCAGAGAATATAGCCGTCTTGCATCTTTGAAAGGTAGTAGGTGCATTACATAAACCAAAAGGAATATGTCTATAAGCAAAAGTACCAAAAGGTCAAGTAAAAGTAGTCTTTGATTGATCCTTGGCTGACACAGGTATTTGAGAGAAACCAGAATAACCATCTAGAAAGCAAAAATGTGTATGTTTGGATAATCTTTCTAGCATCTGATCGATAAAAGGTAAGGGGTAATGATCCTTTTTAGTGGCCATATTTAATTTGCGGAAATCAATTACCATCCTATAACCTGTAATAATTCTTTGAGGATTCAATTCATCTTTATCATTAGGAACGACAGTAAAACCTCCCTTCTTAGGGACTGGTACGTCTCCAACATATCTATAATTTTTGATTGCTCCATGCTATATTATCTACTGTTTTGGACTATATTGGGATTTATTTTCCACTTTTATATTATTTTTGGGACTAACCTATTAACCGGAGGCCCAACCCAGAATTGTTGTTTTTTGCCTATTTCAGTATTTCAAAGAAACGGAATATCAAACGGAGTCCAAACAGAATGAAACCTTCGGGAACGTGATTTTCTCACCGAATGTGATCCAGGAGACTTGGACCCTATGCCAAGGCATCAGAGAGGCGATGAGGGTGGGGGCGCGCCCCCTGCCTCTGGGCCCCTTGGAGCTCCACCGACATACTCCTTCCTCCTATATATACCTACGTACCCCCAAACGATTAGAACATGAGCCAAAAACCTAATTCCACCACCGCAACTTTCTGTATCCACGAGATCCCATCTTGGGGCCTGTTCTGGAGCTCCGCCAGAGAGGGCCGTCATCACGGAGGGCTTCTACATCATCCTAGCCTCTCTGATGAAGTGTGAGTAGTTTACCTCAGACCTTCGGGTCCATAGTTAGTAGCTAGATGGCTTCTTCTCTCTTTTTGGATATCAATACAAAGTTCTCACCATCTCTTGTGGAGATCTATTCGATGTAATCTTCTTTTTGCGGTGTGTTTGTTGAGACCGATGAATTGTGGGTTTATGATCAAGTCTACCCATGAGTAATATTTGAATCTTCTCTGAATTCTTTTATGTATGATTGGTTATCTTTGCAAGTCTGTTCGAATTATCCATTTGGTTTGGCCAACTAGATTGGTAGTTCTTGCCATGGGAGAAGTGCTTAGCTTTGGGTTCGATCTTGCGGTGTCCTTTCCCAGTGACAGAAGGGGCAGCAAGGCACGTATTGCATCGTTGCCATCGAGGATAACAAGATGGGGTTTATTTCATATTGCATGAATTTATCTCTCTACATCATGTCATCTTGCTTAAGGCGTTACTCTGTTTTTAACTTAATACTCTAGATGCCTGCTGGATAGCGGTCGATGAGTGGAGTAATAGTAGTAGATGCAGAATCGTTTCGGTCTACTTGTTACGGAAGTGATGCCTATATACATGATCATGCCTAGATATTCTCATAACTATGCTCAATTCTGTCAATTGCTCAACAGTAATTTGTTCACCCACCATAGAATACTTATGCTCTTGAGAGAAGCCACTAGTGAAACCTATGGCCCCCGGGTCTATTCTCATCATATCAATCTCCATCACTTTAATCTTGACTTGCTTTTTTACTTTACCTTTTATTTTTCACTTTGCATCTCTATACCAAAAATACCAAAAATATTATATCTATTAGATCTCACTCTCGTAAGTGACCGTGAAGGGATTGACAACCCCTAATCGCGTTGGTTGCGAGTAGCTATCGTTTTGTGCAGGTACGAGGGACTTGAGCGTGGCCTCCTACTGGATTGATACCTTGGTTCCCAAAAACTGAGGGAAATACTTATGCTACTCTGCTGCATCATCCTTTCCTCTTCGGGGAAATCCAACGCAAGCTCAAGAGGTAGCAAGAAGAATTTCTGGCACCGTTGCCGGGGAGTCTACGCAAAAATTCAAGATACCAAGTACCCATCACAGTCCCTATCTCTCGCATTACATTATTTGCCATTTGCCACCTATTTTCCTCTCCCTCACTTCACCCTTCCCGTTTTATTCACCCTCTCTCTCTCTCTCTCTATCCTCCCTCTCTTTTCCCGCTTGCCTTTTGTTTGCCCGTGTGTTGGATTGTTTGTTTGTCGCGATGGCTCAAGATACTACCAAATTGTGTGACTTCACCAATACCAATAATAATGATTTCCTTAGCACTCCGATTGCTCCTCTTGCCAATACCGAATCTTGTGAAATCAATACTGCTTTGTTGAATCTTGTTATGAAAGATAAATTCGCCGGCCTTCCTAGTGAAGATGCCGCTACTCATCTGAATAGCTTTGTTGATTTATGTGATATGAAAAAGAAAAAAGATGTCGATAATGATGTCGTTAAATTGAAGCTATTTCCTTTTTCGCTTAGAGATCATGCTAAAGATTGGTTTTCGTATTTGCCTAAAAATAGTATTGAATCTTGGAACAAGTGCAAAGATGCTTTTATCTCTAAGTATTTCCCTCCCGCTAAGATCATCTCTCTTAGAAACGATATTATGAACTTTAAGCAACTTGATCATGAACATGTTGCACAAGCTTGGGAGAGAATGAAATTAATGATACGTAATTGCCCTACTCATGGTTTGAATTTGTGGATGATTATACAAAACTTTTATGCCGGATTGAATTTTGCTTCTAGAAATCTTTTAGATTCAGCCGCAGGAGGCACTTTTATGGAAATCACTTTAGGAGATGCTACCAAACTCCTAGATAATATTATGGTTAATTATTCTCAATGGCATACTGAAAGATCTTCTAATAAAAAAGTGCATGCGATAGAAGAAATCAATGTTTTGAGTGGAAAGATGGATGAACTTATGAAATTATTTCTACTAAGAGTGTTTCTTCTGATCCTAATGATATGCCTTTGTCTACTTTGATTGAGAATAACAACGAATCTATGGATGTGAATTTTGTTGGTAGGAATAATTTTGGTAACAACGCTTATAGAGGGAATTTTAATCCTAGGCCATATACTAGTAATCCTTCTAATAATTATGGGAATTCCTGCAACAACTCTTATGGAAATTATAATAAGATGTCCTCTGAATTTGAGAATAGTGTTAAAGAGTTTATGAATTCACAAAAGAACTTTAATGCTTTGCTTGAAGAGAAATTGCTTAAAGTTGATGATTTGGCTAGAAACATTGATAGAATTTCTCTTGAGGTTGATTCTTTAAAGCTTAGATCTATTCCTCCTAAGCATGATATCAATGAGTCTCTCAAAGCCATGAGAATTTCCATTTATGAGTGCAAGGAAAGAACCGCTAGGATGCGTGCTTCCAAAGATGCCTTTATTAAAGCGTGTTCTTCCAATTCCTATGAAAATCAAGATGAAGATCTAAAAGTTATTGATGTGTCTCCTATTAAATCTTTGTTTTGCAATATGAATCTTGATGAAACTTAATATGATCTTCCTTTACCTAGAAGGCGTTCTAAAAATTCGGAGTATTTAGATCTTTATGATGAAATTGATGAAAGTGGGATTCAAAGAAATAAAAATCTAGATGTTGCTAAACCCACTATATTGGATTTCAAGGAATTTAATTATGGAAGTTTCTCTTTAATTAATTTTATTTCCTTGTTGCAATCCGTGCTAAATTCTCCACATGCTTATAGTTAAAAGAAAGCCTTCACCGAACATATTGTTGATGCCTTGATGCAATCTTATGAAGAAAAACTTGAGTTGAAAGTTTATATCCCTAGAAAACTCTATGATGAGTGGGAACCAACTATTAAAATTAAAACTAAAGATCATGAGTTTTATGCTTTGTGTGATTTGGGTGCTAGTGTTTCCACTATCCCCAAAACTTCGTGTGATTTGCTAGATTTCCGCAATTTTGATGATTGCTCTCTAAACTTGCATCTTCTGGATTCTACTATTAAGAAACCTATGGGAAGGATTAATGATGTTCTTATTGTTGCAAATAGAAATTATGTGCCCGTAGATTTCATTGTTCTTGATATAGATTGCAATCCTTCTTGCCCTATTATTCTTAGTAGACCTTTCCTTAGAACGGTTGGTGTGATTATTGATATGAAGGAAGGAAATATTAGATTTCAATTTCCATTACAAAAGGGCATGGAACACTTTCCAAGAAATAAAATAAAATTTCCATATGAAACTATAATGAGAGCCACTTATGGATTGCCTACCAAAGATGGCAATACCTAGATCTATTCTCGCTTTTATGCCTAGCTAGGGGCGTTAAACGATAGCGCTTGTAGGTAGGCAACCCAATTTTATTTTTATTCCTTGCTTTTTGCTCCTGTTTAGTAATAAATAGATTATTTATCCTCTGTTTTGTTTGTGTTTTTTTGTGTTTAATTAGTGTTTGTGCCAAGTAGAACCGTTGGGAAGACTTGGGGAAAGTCTTGTTGAACTTGCTGTAAAAAACATAAACTTTAGCGCTCACGAGAACTACTGTCATTTTTATTTGAAGAGTGATATTTAGTTAATTATTTTTTCATATGATTAATAGATAAATTACTCACGTCCAGCAATTTATTTTAGAATTTTTTGGGTTCCAGATCTTGTGCTATCTACAGATTACTACAGACTGTTCTGTTTTTGACCGATTCTGTTTTTCGTGTGTTGTTTGCTTATTTTGATGAATCTATGGTTACTAAAATAGTTTATAATCCATAGAGAAGTTGGAATAAAGTAGTTTTAACACCAATATAAATAAAGAATGATTTAATTACAGTACCTTGAAGTGGTCTTTTGTTTTCTTTCGCTAACGGAGCTCACGAGTTTTCTACTTTAAGTTTTGTGTTGTGAAGTTTTCAAGTTTTGGGTGAATTCTTGTGATGGATTATGGAACAAGGAGTGACAAGAGACTAATCTTGGGGATGCCCATAGCACCCCCAAGATAATCCAAGGACACCAAAAAGTCAAAGCTTGGGGATGCCCCGGAAGGCATCCCCTCTTTCGTCCACTTCCATCGGTAATTTACTTGGAGCTATATTTTTATTCACCAACATGATATGCGTTTTGCTTGGAGCGTCTTGTATTATTTTTGTCTTTGTGTTTTAGTATGCCACAATCATCCTTTCTGTACACACCTTTTGAGATAGCCATACATGAATTAAAATTTGATAGAATACTCTATGTGCTTCACTTATATCTTTTGAGCTATGTAGTTTTGCTCTATGTGCTTCACTTATATCTTTTGAGCTATATAATTTTGATCTATGTGCTTCACTTATATCTTTTGAGCTATGTAGTTTTGCTCCATGTGCTTCACTTATATCTTTTGGGCTATGTAATTGTGCTCTATGTGCTTCACTTATATCTTTTGAGCGTTATAATTTTGCTCTATGTGCTTCACTTAGATCTTTTAGAGCACGGTGGTGGATTTGTTTTAAAGAAACTATTGATCTCTCATGCTTCACTTAAATTATTTTGAGAGCCTCTTAATAGCATGGTAATTTGCTTAATAATAATATGCTTGGTATTCAAGATTTGTGAAACTTTCTTTTGAGTGTGTTGAATACTAAGAAAAGATTGAAGAATGATAATTGTTTTGAGATATGGAGGTGATAATATTAAAGTCATGCTAGTTGAATAGTTGTGAATTTAAAGAATACTTGTGTTAAAGTTTGTGATTACCGTAGCATGCACGTATGGTGAACCGTTATGTGATGAAGTCGGAGCATGATTTATTTATTGATTGCCTTCCTTATGAGTGGCGGTCGGGGACGAGCGATGGTTTTTTCCTACCAATCTATCCCCCTAGGAGCATGCGCGTAATACTTTGCTTTGATAACTTGTAGATTTTTGCAATAAGTATATGAGTTCTTTATGACTAATGTTGAGTCCATGGATTATACGCACTCTCACCCTTCCACCTTTGCTAGCCTCTCTAATACCGCGCACTTTTCGCCGGTATCATACACCTACCATATACCTTCCTCAAAACAGCCATCATACCTACCTATTATGGCATTTCCATAGCCATTCCGAGATATATTGCCATGCAACTTTCCACCGTTCCGTTTATTATGACACACTCCATCATTGTTATATTGCATATCCCGGTACACCGCCGGAGGCATTCATATAGAGTCATATTTTGTTCTAAGTATCGAGTTGTAATTTTTGAGTTGTAAGAAAAATAAAAGTGTGATGATCATCATTATTAGAGCATTGTCCCAGTGAGGAAAGGATGATGGAGACTATGATTCCCCCACAAGTCGGGATGAGACTCCGGACGAAAAATAAATAAAAGAGGCCAAAGAAGCCCAAAAAAGGCCATAAAAAGAGAAAAGGCCCAAATAAAAAATGAGAGAAAAAGAGAGAAGGGACAATGTTACTATCCTTTCACCACACTTGTGCTTCAAAGTAGCACCATGATCTTCATAGTAGAGAGTCTCTCATGTTATCACTTTCATATACTAGTGGGAATCTTTCATTATAGAACTTGGCTTGTATATTCCAATGACGGGCTTCCTCAAAATGCCCTAGGTCTTCGTGAGCAAGCAAGTTGGATGCACACCCACTTAGTTTCTTTTTGAGCTTTCATATACTTATAGCTCTAGTGCATCCTTGCATCGCAATCCCTACTCACTCACATTGATGGGCATCTCCATAGCCCGTTGATATGCCTAGTTGATGTGAGACTATCTTCTCCTTTTTGTCTTCTCCACAACCACCATTCTATTCCACCTATAGTGCTATATCCATGGCTCACGCTCATGTATTGCGTGAAGATTGAAAAGTTTTGAAAAAGTTAGAGTATGAAACAATTGCTTGGCTTGTCATCGGGGTTGTGCATGATTTAAATATTTTGTGTGGTGAAGATAGAGCATAGCCAAACTATATGATTTTTGTAGGGATAACTTTCTTTGGCCATGTTATTTTGAGAAGACATAATTGCTTTGTTAGTATGCTTGAAGTATTATTATTTTTGTGTCAATATAAACTTTTGTCTTGAATCTTTCGAATCTGAATATTCATATCACAATTAAGAAGATTTGCATTGAAATTATGCCAAGTAGCACTCCGCATCAAAAATTCTCTTTTTATCATTTACCTACTCGAGGACGAGCAGGAATTAAGCTTGGGGATGCCTGATACGTCTCCAACCTATCTATAATTTTTTATTGCTCCATGCTATATTATCTACTGTTTTGGACTATATTGGGCTTTATTTTCCACTTTTATATTATTTTTGGGACTAACCTATTAACCGGAGGCCCGGCCCAGAATTGCTGTTTTTTGCCTATTTCATTATTTCGAAGAAACAGAATATCAAACGGAGTCCAAACGGAATGAAACCTTCGGGAACATGATTTTCTCACCGAACGTGATCCAGGAGACTTGGACCCTATGCCAAGGCATCAGAGAGGCGGTCAGGAGGGTGGGGGCACCCCCCTAGGGCGCGCCCCCCTACCTCATGGGCCCCTCGGAGCTCCACCGACGTACTCCTTCCTCCTATATATACCTACGTACCCCTAAACGATTAGAACATGAGCCAAAAACCTAATTCCACCGCCGCAACTTTCTGTATCCATGAGATCCCATCTTGGGGCCTATTCCGGAGCTCCGCCAGAGAGGGCCGTCATCACGGAGGGCTTCTACATCATCATAGCCTCTCCGATGAAGTGTGAGTAGTTTACATCAGACCTTCGGGTCCATAGTTAGTAGCTAGATGGCTTGTTCTCTCTTTTTGGATCTCAATACAAAGTTCTCCCCCTCTCTTGTGGAGATCTATTCGATGTAATCTTCTTTTTGCGGTGTGTTTGTTGAGACCGATGAATTGTGGGTTTATGATCAAGTCTATCTATGAATAATATTTGAATCTTCTCTGAATTCTTTTATGTTTGATTGGTTATCTTTGCAAGTCTCTTCGAATTATCCGTTTGGTTTGGCCAACTAGATTGGTAGTTCTTGCCATGAGAGAAGTGCTTAGTGTCGGTGTCAAAATCGGCGGATCTCGGGTAGGGGGTCCCGAACTGTGCGTCTAGGCCGGATGGTAACAGGAGGCAGGGAACACGATGTTTTACCCAGGTTCGGGCCCTCTTGATGGAGGTAAAACCCTACGTCCTGCTTGATTAATATTGATGATATGGGTAGTACAAGAGTAGATCTACCACGAGATCAAGGAGGCTAAACCCTAGAAGCTAGCCTATGGTGTGATTGTTGTATATGGAGTTGATTGCGTACGGGCTACAACCCTCCGGTTTATATAGACACCGGATAGGGTTAGGGTTACATGGAGTCGGTTACAATGGTAGGAGATCTTGAATATCCGCATCGCCAAGCTTGCCTTCCACACCAAGGAAAGTCCCATCCGGACACGGGACGAAGTCTTCAATCTTGTATCTTCATAATCCAGGAGTCCGGCTGAAGGTATAGTCCGGCTACCCGAACACCCCCTAATCCAGGACTCCCTCAGTAGCCCCTGAACCAGGCTTCAATGACGACGAGTCCAGCGCGCAAATTGTCTTTCGGCATTGCAAGGCGGGTTCCTCCTCCAAGTCCTTCATAGAAGATTGTAAACACCAAGAGTAGTGTCCGGCTCTGCAAAATAAGCTTCCACATATTGCCATAGAGAGAATAATATTAACACAAATCAAATCTGCTGACGTATTCCGCAGTGCGTCATCACACTACAGCCAAGTCCTTCACTCAAATCATTTTCACTTTTCCACCTCAGCGTTGTTTTGCGAGGCGGTTTCCTTGGCACGTCTTGTCAAATCAGAGATCGTGTTCCCCCCTTTTACGGGATTCTCATCAATACGGACGTGGGTAACCCAACCGCGCCACTTATCACGGCGCTTGGGAGGCAAGCGAGTTTTACTAGGCAGGTGGGGACGCACAACCGCATCCGCCCATATAAGGGGACAAGGATCCACCTTTTTACCTACGCCTTCTTCCTCCTTTGCCTATCCATCTCCTGCGCACTCGAGCTCCAGCGCCCAAGCCCCCACTTCCCACCTCAACCTTCTCCAGCAATGTCCGGAGCGGGAGGCAAGTGGATTGTCTCCTCCGTCACGGAGGGCAAAATCAAGAAGCTAAGGAAGGCTGGATATCTGTCCAAGGACATCGCACACCGGCTTCCCGAAGAGGGGCAGCTTCTCCCCACCCCAAGGCCCCATGAGAGGGTAGTATTTCTCCCCCACTTCCTCCGCCACCGGCCAGGAGCCAGCCATCCCAGCGCGGGCTCTTCTGCCGCGCCGGGTGCTCCAGGCGGCGGGAAGAAGCGTAGAGCCGTGCCGACCTTGTTCGGCAGCCGGCCGAAGAAGCCCAAGAGTTCGGCTGCGGCGACCAAACAGGATGAGGCGGCCGCGAAGGCCATCCGCTTCCGCAAGGAAGTAAAGAAGCCGCCACTGGTCTCCGCGTGAGTATTCCGTCTTAACGCTTTATTATTTCTTTGTAGCTTTTGTTTGAGTCTTTTACTTGCTTCCCTCGCTTCAGGGCTCCCCTCACCCTTGAGAGGGTTGTCGCCGCCTCCGTCATGGGGTCAGCGGAGACGTCCGCCACCACTCGGCGGATTGACCCCGCTACCGACCTCCAGGAGGCGACGGAGCGGAATGTGTAGGAGAAGCGCAACGAGGAAGAGGTTGCCCGCCTGGAGAAGGTGGAGGCCGATAAGGCGGAGGCCTTTGCGAGGAAAAAACTGGCGGAGGCCGAAACCACCGTCGCGATGAAGCGGCAGGCTGAGGAGGCCGAGCACCGCCAATCGGCGGTGTTCGTCACCCTACTGAATTCTGCGCCGCCGCCTCCGGAGTTCACGGGGCAGACTAGGAAAGCCGGCGGCGAGAACCCCGTCATGGAGAGGGAAGGCGTCGAATCCTCCATGCCGGACGTGATCGTTCCGCCGCCGCCTCCGCCGCCGTCTGGGAGCGCGCAAGGCAAACAGCCAGCGGACCCTCCGGTGCCGCCGACTGAAGACGAGGTCATGGCGAGGCTACTCCTTCAAGTCGGCTCGCCAACACGCCGCCGTCTTGAGAAGGCGACCTCGGCGCCACGCCCCCTGGAGACCGGCAGCGCCAGCTCGGCGATCCCAGATGCCGAAGCGACGAGCGCCGCGCCCATTGGGTGGGTGCGAGGAGGCGGCACAGGGCCACTGAACCAGGCGCTTCTAGACGTCCAAACGAAGCTTCGAGCTGAGGGCAACGCCATCCAGAACTGCACCAAGGCGTACATGGCATCGCGGGCAGCTGTCCGGGTATGTTTTCTCTTTGGTCCTTGTTTTCTTGTTCCTCTCTATGGGGGCGCGCCAGCGCACCCACTGGGTGTAGTCCCCGAGTTTCGGGCCGGCTGCTGAGCAGGCGGCCTGGAACTCCAATTGGTGAGTTCTGGGTACTAACTTTTGTCTGAAACACTTGTCGCAGGACTACCACAACCTCCAGGTTACTGCCTTCAACCGTAACGTTGAAGAGCTGGGCAGGTGGACCGCCGACTTGTCGGAGAGCCGGAGTGAGTCCTTTTTATTCTTTGCGGGGGCGCGCTGGCGCACCCGCGGGCTATAGTCCCCGAGATTCGGGCCGACTGCTGAGCAGTCGGGTCGGATCTCCCCGGCGACCTTCTTTATTGATGACTTAACACCTTCTTTCTTCCTTCTCTTCAGAAGCCAATGTTGTTCCTCAACAGCAGCTGAGCGAAGCCAACTCCGCGTTGCGCGCCAAGGGGGAGGAGTGCAGCAAGCTCACCACGGAGCGCGATCTGCTGGCCACACAATTGGTAGAGCAAAGGGAGCTGCTTACAAAGACGCAGAAGGAGGCGGAAGCTACCCTCCTAGCCGAGTTCGCGAGCGAGCGCTCCTCCTGGACTGACAAAGAGTTAATGCTGGCCTCCGGCTTCCATGAGATTGAAGACATTGTTGATGGTGAGTTTCTTTACTTTCTTTTTTCGAGTTGTCGATTATAAGTCGTGCCGATTCCTGATTTTTGACTTGCTTCTTCGTTCTTTCCGTCTTGGCAGACTTCTTCCCTGGGCATTCGCAAGCCGCCATCCAAGCCATCGAGGCTGACCATGAAGGTCGGAGGGCGGAAGGCGCAGAGATCGCCGCCGACGCTCCCCGAACCCTTGATGAGCATATCCTGAGCATCGAGGCTCGCCTTCAGCCGACTCACCAGATGCTGCGCCGGCTTCAACGTGTTGGCGCCCAGGCGATTGCCGCCCTGTGGCCGGACATGCAGGCTCCGCGCACCCCCAATCGGACTGCCAACTGGCTGGAGGTCGCGGTTGGTCATCTTGAGGCCTGGAAAGGTTCCTCGACCCGAGCTGGAGCGCGTCGGGCCTTGGAGTTCGTCAAGGCGTGGTATCCGGGGCTGGACCTAGACTGGCTGGCCACACTCCGGTCAGAGGCCCAGCCGGAGCTGGCAGCCACGGAAGACGCCCTCGTCAAGCATGCCGTGGCGATCGCCGAGTACACCGACACCAGCATCTTCGTCCCCGAGCGGTCTGAAGACGGCGAGAAGGTACCGCCGGAGTGGTTTGGGATGAACCCAGACTACGGCGAGGACTCGGCGGAGGTGATCGGCTCCAGCGTCGAGGAGGAAGGCCAGGCGGAGGACGGAGGCGAGACGGAAGCACCAGAAGACGGAGCAGACGGCCAGCCTCAGCTCGGCCGCGCCTCCAGCAACGAGCCGCGTGCGACCGAGCCGACTGCCGCTGGAGGCGATCAAGCCGAGACTGCCCAGCCGGCCGCCCCTACGCCTGACGCTGCCGCCTCCTCCGACCCTCCGAATCCGTCTGCCGCTTCCTAAGCTGCCGTCTTATCTTTTTTTATCTGCTTTAGTAGTCTTTGAAGAACTTGTTAATTCGCACAATTCCACCCGCGGGGTGTATTTTGAACTTCTGCTCGAAGATTCGGCCAAGGGCTTATGTTATGTAAATATTTATCCGAATTCTATCTTTTCTTGCTCATTGCTCTTTTGGCCTTTTCCTTTGCCGATTTCCCTTAGTTGCCTGTCTTGCCAGTCGGACAGCCGCTCTGCGGACTGCCGTTGGATCAAATGCTTGGCTACTTTGGGAAGGCAAGTACTTAGCCGTTTTAGAGTTTTTTAGCAAGTTGGATAGAAGGCGGTGAGCCGACTGGTTAATATTTGGTTTGTGAAAAGAAAAAAGGAAGGCTGGAAGCCGTCTTAAGCTATGTTTTATGCTTTGGGTCCTTAGCCATTTTTCATGCGAGCGCCCATTCTACCTTACTCTTACCCACCGTACAGCCGCTCTGCGAGCTGCGGCTTCTGACAGGAGATGGCTTAGACGCCACACACTACTTGTCCGGCTGCAGGAAGCATTTCATAGTGCAAGGCGGCAAGTCCCCGGGCCGACCTGTCGAGCCCGGTGCCAAGCGGCATAACAAAGAGTAACATACTCATAGGCATAATTTTTATCATATAGACAAAAGAGGGCCGTCCCTGAGCTCGTCTCGGGGGGCCCGAAGTCTTGGTACTTTAATACAAAAGGTAGCATGGTACATACTGCATCAACTGTAAAATCTTCGGAGGAGATTTGCATTCCATGGCCGCTCCGTCTCTTTGCCAGAGTCGTCCCTCTTGCGTGCTCGGGGCTTCTAAGCATCAATCGGGTAGTAGGAGTCGTTGCCCAGTACTTTGCTGATGATGAAAGGGCCTTCCCAAGGCGCTGAGAGCTTGTGCTGGCCGGCTGTTCGCTGGATCAGCCGGAGCACAAGGTCGCCCTCTTGGAAAGATCTTGGCTTGACCTTCCTGTTGTGGTATCGGCGCAGGCTCTGCTGGTAGATGCTGGACCGGCTGAGTGCCAACAGCCAGCCCTCTTCCAGCAGATCGACGCCGTCTTGACGTGCTTCTTCTGCTTCCTCCTCGGTGTACATGGTGACTCGCGGGGAGTCGAACTCTATGTCTGTTGGGATGACGGCTTCAGCACCGTAGACGAGGAAGAAAGGCGTGAAGCCGGTTGACTTGTTTGGAGTCGTGCGCAGACTCCAGAGGACGGCTGGCAACTCATCGAGCCAGCAGCCATCCGAACGCTCCAGAGGCTCGACTAGTCGGGGCTTGATGCCGGACAGGATGAGGCCGTTTGCTCGCTCCACCTGGCCGTTTGACTATGGATGGGCGACGGACGCTAGGTCCAGTCGGATGCCCTGTGTTGCGCAGAAACGGGCCAAGGCACCTTTGGCAAAATTTGTGCCATTGTCGGTGATGATGTTGTGTGGTATGCCGTACCGAATTGTGATATCGGAGATGAAAGTCATGGCAGTCGGACCGTTTAGTTTCTTGATTGGCTTCGCTTCTATCCACTTGGTGAACTTGTCCACTGCGACAAGTAAGTGAGTTAAGCCACCTCGTGCCGTCTTGAATGGTCCCACCATGTCTAGACCCCAAACTGCGAAAGGCCAGGCAATGGGGATGGTCTTGAGTGCAGAAGCCGGCTGATGCGGCTTGGAGTGGAACTTCTGGCACCCTTTGCATTTTTGGACCAATTCCTTGGCCTCTTCTAAGGCCGTTGTCCAAAAGAAGTCGTGTCGGAAAGCTTTGGCAACGAGTGCTCTTGAAGCCGCATGGTGGCCTCACTCGCCTTGGTGGATGTCTTTGAGAATTGCTTGGCCTTGCTCTGGCTCTACGCAGTGCTGGTAGACACCAGTGACGCTGCGCCTGACCAGCTCTCTGCTGACTATGGTGTAGGTTGCCGCTCGACCTTGTACTTGCCGAGCTAAGGTCTCATCAGTTGGCAGCTCTTTGCTCACCAGAAATTTGAGGATGGGCTGGGCCCATGAGGGTGCTGCTATTTCTTCGACTGCCAGAACTGCGACTTAGACGAGGGCGGCTGGGCTGGGAGGCGGCGGGTTGGAGTCAACAACCGTTTGCTGGGTTAATGAAGTCCCCAGGCCGACTGGCGCGGGTCTTGGGCCGAGTTCTGGAGGCTTTGAGCCCACCGCCGCAGTCCCTGGGTCGGCCTCGATTGTGGCGGCTTTGGAGTCATCTGCCAAATCCCTGTACTGTCTGCCGGGGCTCTGGAGTCGGATCCGACTTCTTCGGGAGGAGCCGACACAAAGATGGAGTCTGATTCTGGTGAAGGCTTGACAAACGGCTTGAGGAGGTATTGAAGGGCGACACCGGATGGTATTGTTTGGCGGGTAGAGCCGATTCGTGCCAAGGCGTCTGCTTGGTCGTTGTCATTTCTTGGCACATGGAGGAACTCGCACCCCTCGAAATACCCACTAAGTTGCTGCACGAGGAAACGGTAATTCGCCATGTTTGCATCTTTGGCATCCCAGTCGCCAGATGACTACTGGACCACTAAGTCCGAGTCGCCATAACACAGGATCCGACGAATGCCGAGTTCTTTGGCAAGCCGGAGCCCGTGAATGAGCGCCTCGTACTCAGCGACGTTGTTGGAGGTGGCAAAATGGATTTGCAGTGCGTATTTGAGCTTGTCGCCTTTAGGAGAAGTGAGGACAACGTCGGCTCCCAAGCCGGTGCGCATCTTGGAGCCGTCGAAATGCATCCGCCAATGGGTGGAGTCGGGCGCTGGAGGTAGGTATTGGGTCTCGGCCCAGTCGACGAGAAAGTCGGCCAGTGCTTGTGACTTGATGGCGGTGCGGGGCTGGTAGTGGATGGTGTAGGCAGCCAGCTCTATGGCCCACTTGGCCACTAGGCCAGAAGCATCTCGGCTTCCGATGATCTCGGCAAGTGGGGCCGTGCAGACCACAGTGATTGAGTGCTCTTGAAAGTAGGGCTTCAATTTCTTGGCGGTAAAGTGCATGCCATATCACATCTTCTGGTAGTGGGGGTAGTTCTACTTGGAGGCCGATAGTACTTCGCTCAGGTAATATACCGGTCTCTGGACAGGCAGTGCCTTGCCTTCCTCCTTGCGTTCTACTACAATGACCGTGCTAGCTACCCGGCTGGTGGCGGCGATATACAGGAGCATAGGTTCCTTAGGAGTCGGAGCCGCCAGAACGGGTGGAGTAGTCAGCATCTTTTTCAACTGGTGAAAAGCTTCGTCCGCCTTGTGGTTCCACTCGAAAAAAGTGGTCTTCTTCATGAGTTGGTATAAGGGGAGAGCTTTCTCGCCCAGTCGACTGATGAATTGGCTGATGGACGCCAAGCAGCCGGTGAACTTTTGCATGTCCAGCAGTCGGCTGGGTACCTCCATCCTCTCAATGGCCTTGATCTTTACAGGGTTGCATTCTATGCCACATTCAGAGACCAGGAAGCCAAGGAGTTGGCCGGCTGGTACTCCGAAGACGCACTTCTCGGGGTTGAGCTTGATCTGGAATCGGCGCAGGTTCTCAAAGGTCTTCTTGAGGTCTTCCAGCAGTGTTCCACGCTTTTCCGTCTTCACCACCACATCGTCCATGTAGACGTGGGCGTTCCTGCCGAGCTGCTTGAGGAGGCACTTCTGCATGCAACGCTGAAAGGTGGCGCCGGCATTCCTCAAGCCGAATGTCATGGTGAGGTAGCAGAAGGCTCCAAACGGCTTGATGAAGGCGGTCTTCAGTCTGTCAGCTGGGTTCAGCTTGATTTGGTGATATCCTGAATATGCATCCAAAAAGCTCAATAGCTTGCATCCGGCGGTGGAGTCTATCACCTGATAAATTCTTGGCAGAGCAAACGGGTCCTTGGGGCAGGCCTTGTTGAGGCTCGTGTAGTCAATACACATTCGCCACTCCTTGTTCTTCTTCAGTACCAGGACCGGGTTGGCTAGCCACTCCGGAAAGAATACTTCCATAATGAAGCCGGCTGCTAGGAGTCGGGCTATCTCTTCTCCGACAACTCTTCTATTCTCTTCTGATAGGCGGCGCAGGGGCTGCCTGACCGGCTTTGCATCAGATCGGACATGTAACTTGTGCTCGGTGAATTCCGTCGGTACACCTGGCATGTCTTTGGGGGACCATGCAAAGATGTCCTGATTCTCACGGAGGAAATCGAAGAGCTCGCCTTCCTATTTGCTGTCGAGGTTTGCGCCTACGACAGCGTACCTCTCTGGGTGCTCCAGATCCAAGGGTATCTTCTTTGTCTCCTTGGCCGGCTGGAACGAACCCTCAGCCTCCGACTCCTTTGGGTTACGCGACACCTCTGGCTGCTTGCCAGCCATCGCCACAACCTGTTCAAGGAGCCGCTTCTCGGCTGCGATCACCAGGGACTCGGCTAGCCGAATGCTCTCAGCCGCACAGGCAGACGACTTTCGGTAGTCACCGGCTACGGTCAGAATTCCCCTGGAACTGGGCATCTTCATTTTGAGGTAGGCGTAGTGGGGGACCGCCATGAACTTGGCCTGGGCGGGTCGGCCAAGTAGTGCATGGTATGGGCTGTCGAGGTCCACCACCTCAAACCAAACTGACTCTCGGCGGAAGTGCTCTTTGTCTCCAAAGAGGACGTCCATCAGGATCTTGCCGATTGGTGAGCAGGAAAGCCCAGGAACAATGTCGTGGAACACAGTCCGGCTGTTCTAAAGCTGTCTTTGCTTGATTCCTAGTTTTTCCATGGTGTCCTTGTACAGGATGTTGATGTTGCTGCCTCCGTCTATCAGAACTCGCGAGAAACGAGTGGCTCGTCTATCCGTGGCAAAGGTGGCATCCAAGACCAAGGCATAAGAGCCCGGACTCGGCATCACCTCTGGATGATCAGCCCTGCTCAAGCTGATAGGCTTCTCGGACCAGTGCATGAACTCTGGCGTCTCTGATGCTACTGCATTCACCTCTTGTCGCTGCAGCCGCCTGCTGCGCCGATCGTCAGCCATACTGGTAACACCACGTAGGCTGTGTGCTCTTCGGGGTATTCGTCTTGTACTGCGCTGACTGGCAGACAGCCGGCTACTGGGGCGGAGGTGGTAGCGGCTGCCCAGCAGGCGAGGGAGGTAGGAGGCCATCTCCCTTGGCGATCCTGGTGAGCCAGTGGCACTTCTGGGTGGTGTGATTTGATGGCTTCACGCCGCTATGGAATTTGCAAGGACCATCCAGAGTCTGCTCGTAGGAGAAGGCCGGCAACAAGTTGGGCTTGCCACCTTTCTGTCGATTGGGTGGAGGCTGCCCATCCGGCTGCTGGGCTTCAACTGTTGCGACCTGCCGGTTGCTGGAAGCCGGCTGCGGGGCCTTGCGCTTGTGGTTGCTCTGCTGTTGCCGCCGACTGGCATCTCCCGCCGGAGTTCTTGGAGCCTGAGGGGCCACTTTGCCAGTTGCGCTAACTTGAATCTCCGCCTTCATGGAGGAGTCGGCCGTGGCGTACTTGTTCGCTATGATCAGCAGCTCGTCGAGGGTTTCTGGCTCGTCGCAGAGGAGCTTGTGCTTGAGGAGGGTGCCCTCTCTGCACCCGGCGGTGAAGTACTCGATAGCGTGCACCTCGTGCACGCCCTCGCATGAGTTCCGAAGCTCGGCCCAACACGTGAGGTAATCGCGACTCGACTCGTCAGGACCTTGCATGCGCAAGGAAAGCTGACGAGGCTTGGGAGGACACTTGTACGTGCTAGTGAAGTTGCAGACGAATGCTTCGGTGAAGTCAACCCAGCTGTTGATGCTGCGGGGCTTCAGGCTGTTCAGCTATGTCCAGGCCGTGCCCTGGAGCATGAGCGGAACGTACTTTACGGCGACACGCTTGTTGCCGTTCGCTATGCTGACAGCCGTGGAGTAGTCGACCAGCCAGTCTTCCGGCTTCACGAAGTCGGTGTACTTGGGCATGTCTATTGGAAGCGTGAACCCTTTGGGAAAGGGCTCGTCTCGAATGCGGGGCCCGAAACAAGGCGGACCCAACTCATCTTCTTCTTCCAGCGCCAGGGATCGGTGAAGTCGGTCGATCCGGTGGCGGGCGTCGTTTTCCCCGACTCCGTCTCGGCGGCCAAGGCGGTCGCCGAGAGTCGGATGATCAACAGGCGGCGGGGAGACTCGCCTTTCCTTGCGAGGAGGAGGAGGCGGACAGTCATCCCGTCGTTCCACTGCTCTCGGGCGGCCGTCTCGGTCGCGCTCTATGGTAATGTGAGTCCGACTGTGGCTGACAGTCGGATCCTTGTCTCTTCTTCCTCGGGCGCCGCCAGTCGGTGTTCGAGACGTCGCGCCTTGATCTCGACGAAGGTCGTCGTTTTGCCGCTGCGGCGCCTCCGTGCGGTAGCCAGCCTCGTTCTGCGCGGCAGCCGCGTCGAGGAGCCGCTGGACTCGCTCCATCATCAGGCGGCACTCTTCGCCCTCGAAATTGTCCAACTCGTCCGCCGCCGCCTGGGCGGCTCGGAGGTTCTCCACTGGTGTAGCGTACACAGGGCGACTTGCCCCGAACAGATTGGCGATGGCTACGCCGCGCTGCTGGACCGCGCCAAGGCGGCTGGGCCCTGCTGGGGCCGGCGAGCCGCCGACAGCGCGATCCATCTCTTCTGACAAGCATCTCATGCTAGCCAGCTTCTTCGCGCCTTCGACGAGCTGAAGGCGGCGCCCCTCCAACGTCTCCGCGTCAGCGTCTTCCGGAATGGGCACAGTCAGGTCTTGTAGCATCGCGCCAAGTGGGTCATGCGCTCCTCTGCCGGGAGGCTCGTCATGACTGATGACGAGCACCTCGGTGAAGGTGCTTCCGCCGCTCTCCGCACGAGGGAGAGGCTCGTCGTAGACCACCACATTAGTGTGGAACGCGTCGAGCGATACGGTGTCGGAGTCGACCAGCATCGGGTAGGTGGAACCTACGGACTCCAAGTCCACGGCAGGCTCGCCGGCGACATGGAGTTGATCAAGGAGGCTCGCGAGGAGGCTCTCGGAGCCGCCCGTGCCTGCGTTGGATGCAGGTTCATCGGAGAGGCGAACCTCGCCGACAAGTTTGGTGAGGCAGCTGGCTGCGTAGGCGATCTCAATGCCATGCAGCGCGTCAGCGCTAACTCCGTCTGGCGTGCCTGGCTGGCTGCGCTCGCCAGGGAGGAAAAGGGTTCCCGTCCAGAGCAGGTCTCCCGACGGCGGTGCACCAGGCCCCATGGTGGGCGCCAAATGTCGGGGGTTGGGTGCGACATATGCCAAAGGATGGCTTATCATGGTGGGGGCGAGTAGAATGTCGCCGGTGCCTGGAAACGGGATGAGGCGAAGACATGCACGCCGGCGAATGTTACCCAGCTTCAGGGCTCTCCGGGGAGATAATACCCCTACTTCTGCTCTGCGGGGTCTCCGCATGATCACTATGGCAAAGTGTTTACACGATTGCTCCTTGAGCTGTTTCCTAGAGGTAGGAGAAGGCAAGGCTAGCTCTCTTCTTCCTATATGATCTGGTCTAGTACTAATGGATTTCAACCCTCTGCATGGGTGCCCTGGGGGGTTTATATAGGCCTACCCCCTAGGGGTACAATGGTAATCCGGCCAGACGCGGGCCCAGCCGCCAGTCTCACTGGCCGCCGTCTTATCCGCCGACTCCTGAGGCCCGCCGACTAGCTCGGTACGGAGCCGACAGGCCACGTCCGCCGCGGGCGGGTCTTGCCGGCTGCTGATTACTATAGACGCGGGCTTCGTCATGGAGTCGTGGCAACAGCCCCGCCGCCTGGCGGGCGATCACTATTGCCACTCTCCCTCACATCTGGTTAATGGCGCGTGTGCCCCGGGGGAGGAGCTGGTCGACTCTCAAGGGCCGACTCCCGACGGGTCCGACTTGTGGCGCACTTGCCTTCTTTTGGGATCCCGCGGGCCGGTGGGACCCGCCGCCCAAAGGTTGTACAGACAAGCCATCGTGGACGCAGGATTCGGTCCACCGATGCTGATGTCAGGGCCAGCATGGCAACAGTGCCACGCCGCACGGAGATCTCCGCGGGTACGGCGTACTGTGACCATGCTTGCCTTTGGAAAGGGGTGGGAGCAGTCTTCACTGTAGCCACTCCCCTGTCCTGTCCCTCTTGATGAGGAAATGGGGTTTTGCTGGAGTTGCGGGCCGACTCCCCAAGGCCGGCTTCTTGGGAAGTCGTTAGTCAGGAGTCGGTTTATCCTGAAATCGTCCCTGGGACTCAGTCGCGAGTGGCTAGTCAGTGGCCTTGCCGCCGACTTCTCACAAGGCGGCTCTTTGTCCTGGGGTCTTGAGGGGCGCAGCCTGCCCCGATGTCTTGAAAGGTTCTGGGACTCGGGTTAGCCTACCTGTGGCCCATTACTCCGACAAATAGTAACCACACATAAGCAATCACTCAAAGATCAGAGAGAACAAAGAAAACAATTCGGAAAATGTCAAAACGAAGCAAATAACTCTTGCAACATAAAACAATTTCTAACAGTACCAAAATTAAGTGAATTTGGCCTTATCAGAAAGTTTAGGTCAAAAGCTTCGATTTGCAAAAAGAATCAACTAAATCGGACTTACAAAACTCAAGTTATGTTAAAAAAAAGTTTGAATATGAATCTGAACAAAATTCGAAATTTGAAAATTTCAAAAAGTTGATGTGACAGGTTCACTGGATAGGTGAAAACAAGAAGAAGCTATAGGCGCTGCTTTCATCTAATTTGGATAAACGAGTGAAAAGTTAATTTGAAAAATCAGGGCCAAGCTATTTTACGAAAAAATAACTACGGTTAAGGTCTAACGTTTAAATACGTAGACTAATTGATAATCTAATTATTCTATTCTATTAGTCTAAAAATAATAAACTACGGAAGTATAAGAAGAAGAAGAAAAAAAACAAAGAAAGATACCTTTATAAGGCAGAGAAAAGACGGTTTTGAAAAGAAAAGACAATTTTCAGAAGTCGCGCCGGAGAGGAGAAATATATTTTTCTTAAATGAATCTAGTCAAACCAAAATATTGATTTAACCCGAATCGGATGATGTTTGGAGACTCTATAGGTCTATATTTATTGGTGGAAAACAAGCTTTGAGGTCAAAGACTAGGAATGTGGGACTAAACGTAGACGAAAATATACGAAACAGAGATGAAAAGAGGTGGCTCGCATGGGCCTAAAGGCCTTTGGCCGGCGCACGCTGCGGCTGCAGTTTTTTTTTAAAACAAAATCGGCCTAAGAAAGAAAAAAAATGAAAAGGCTGGCTGGGCCTGGCCCATTTAAGAGAGAAAAAAAACAATGGGGCACCAGAAGCTACTATACTGCACATGTAGGCGATAAATAAATATGGGCCGCACGTACAGTTTTTAAAAAAAATAAAAACAGAAGCAAAGCCGAATAACAAAAATAAAATAAAATTTTATATAGGCATATTATATATGAAAATTTTCAGAAAAAGATTTTCTACAAGATCTACATTTTCCAAGCATTAAATAAAATTCACACAAATTCAGATAATTAAAAGAGTGATACCGGTCTAATAAAATCCAGTAAAAATCATTTTAGAAATACCAGAATGAATTCAAATTTATTTATCGCCAATTTTCTGATGTAGGGAATCATGTTACCCTATTTTCCATATATTTTATTTTTGGAGAAAAATAATTTGAATAAAACTCAAATAACTCCAAATTGAAAATAAATTCAAAAAGGACTTTAAATTTGATCCTTGAAACTCCCAACTCATATTTCATAATTTGAAGAAGTCATTTTATCTCCTCTCGTGAAAATCATTGAGTTGCTTAAAGTCTCTGAATTGGAAATATTTTCCAAATGAAATTCAAATATTTTCAACACCCCTTGTCATTTAAATAATGGAAGAAGTCATGTCATCTTCTCTCCAGGGTTTCGTGATGAAAAAGTATTTGAATTCACGGAGAGCATAAATGCAAAAATGAAAGTTTGGGAAAGTCCTTTTATTCCCTCTCATTTAAATTTCAAAAAGTTTCGAATTGCACTCACTTTGTGTCAATCAATCAAATACTCAATCAAATCTATCTATTTATTATAACATTCCAAATTTTAGAATTTTGGGATGTTACACACCTACCACCCTTAAAATGAATCTCGTCCTCGAGATTCGGAGAGGCTAGCAAGAAATAGGTTAGGGTTTGGGGTCTCCTCAAAATCCATCGATCATCACACGGGGTATGAGGTGCTACCACCCTTAGAAGCATGGTTACGGTTTCATCAAAACTCATATACTCCATCCTTATTCTTGACAGTGCCGGTCTTCTCAGATCGTAAGGATGATTCCTTCTCTGGGCTCTTCCGGTAGTGGCATAACCTTTTCCTCAATTCTTCTCTCATTTCCTCTTGGTAAGGTTATTCCGAGATTGGGTCTTCTTAGCTGGCGGGTCTGGCACCAATACTAACTAACTATCGATATCTCATGGTGGTTAACAATTTAGGGTTTCTCCTGCACGAAATGGGTCTGGTTGATCCTCACCGTATAACCTACGGTTGGCAAAAGCTGCCTTGTACAAGGGAAAATACTTATACCATTCTAAGTTTTAAGCAAGGTTTTGATCGTCGGCGCTCTACTATAGGTAAGTCACTCAGATTTACCATCCCATATAGCAAGGAGAACAATAAGAGTAAGTCGGTATGGTGATCAATCCATCCCGCACCCAAATCATTACCCTGTATACGGTTTAGCGAATCTCGCATTCTAACACTCGGTCATCCTCACAAGCATTGCAGAATTTCTCTTGTCCAGGAACTGCATTCGGAATAATCCATTGATTCTGCAAGCCAAACAAACATCTATCGTTCCTCCACAACTCTCAGGTTTTGTGTTACTCCTATAAAATCGTCTGCTGATAAACGTCGTATCTTCCTCTAGGGTTTTTCCTTCAGCAAGAATGTGCTTGCTTCTTGGCAGGTCCTGGGGCCTGTGGGTTATGGCCCATCTCATCACTTGTAGTCCTTGAACTTATCATCGGGCAACTGATCATTGTTCCAACTTCCAACTTCCTAGTATTCTTAAATCCATCCAATTGTACTGTCTTCCTTCCTTCTATTGGCACCAAACTAGGACATGATTACTCAGACTCATCATGGAGTTTCCATTGATCCATATTTCCGACATCATACCTCCTTTATATCCAATAGTAATTTATCTCTTCATCCTCGTGGGATATCCCTCATACCGAGATAAAAACTTATACTTATGAAGTCCATATTCCACTTCGTGGAACATCATTATCATTTCCAGGGTCAAGCGTACTTACAGGGGAATATTGGCCATCTCTGCATGGCACTTCTTCAACTGGGAAACGTGAAACACATCATGAACTCCTGAAAGTCCTTCGGGTGACTCCAACTTGTTGGCCACTTCTCCCATATGCTCCAAAACTCGGTATGGTCCTACAAATCTCGGGGCTAATTGTCCCTTAACTCCAAATCATTTAACTCCTCGCAGAGGGGTCACACGAAGACATGCTCTGTCTCCAATTTCATAGACTACCTCCTTGCGGTTTTTTAGTCTACATAACTCTTCTGCCTGACTGAGCTACCTTCAGTCTATCTCGAATCAACTTAACATTCTCTTCTGCCTCCTTGATCACATTTGGTCCAAATAACTGACGGTCTCCAACTTCATCCCACATACTCTTGTGGTATCACACATATTGAGACAAAACTCGTATTTATTTTGTCTGAAATCCACTCACTGGAGTATCCTTATGTTTTCCAGGGATCAAGGGTTCTGACAGGGTACTACCACCCTTAAAATGCACAAATCTTCCATAGACTATATTTCTCATATCCTCAAAAATGGTCAAAATTCTTCTTCATAGGGTAACAACTCATAAAATCCATATCAGTACCAATGATGCTACTTTATTCATTCTCAAATGATTACAATCTCTCGCTTCTCCATTACATGTCTCAACTCAACACCTCAATATAAAAGAAAATGTTCTCACTTCTACTACTCCATTTCTTTTGTTGCAAACTCAACTATCTAGCACAAGTTTCCTTCTCCTCGGGGCATTCTCTGGCAAAGTGCCCTGCTCCATTACAACTAAACAATTACTTCTGACAAGTATCGAGGTTTCCTTTTTGGGCAACTTTGAGGTAGTGCCCTGACTCCTTGCACCTGTAACAGGTGATATGACTCGGATCCTTCCTGGAATCCAATTTGCTTCTCTTCCTAGACCTTTTCATGCCAATCAGGGCTTCTATTTCCTGTGGGTCATATTCTACTTCCTTTGTCGGGAATTCTACTAGATCCCCATTCAAACAATTTTGGGAGATGTGTCCTTCTTCTCCACATGAATAGCAAGACTTAGTGTAGGGTTTTCTCGGGTCTTCTTTAGGCGTGTCCTCCATCTCTTCCTTCATCACAACTTCTTCTAAAATTTCCATGAGGGCTCCTTTCATTACTTCTTTCTTCTGCTGGATGGTTCATTGTACCATGGGGTAAATGTGACACTGAGCAGGATAGTGGGTAGTCCCTTCACACAAGAAACAAGTAATCTGCCTAGTTGGGCATTCTTCAACTGGGTGACTTCCTTCACAATTAGGGCATTCATCCTTGTGTTCTTTAGGGGTGTGTCCTGTTTCTCCACAAATCTTGCATGCACAAGGTTTCTTCATACCCTCTCCATAAGGCTTCAACTTCTGGGACACAAGTTGAGATCTCTGCAGAGTCAACTTTAATTCTTTCCAAGTGGTTACTCCTTGCCATCCATTGATGGTTTGGTACATCCTCCACCAAGTAGCAGCACCTCTTTCAAAGCACTGAAGAGCATGTTGGGTCATATCATTTCCAACTATAGGGTTATTCTCCATGTGATCCTCCATGTTCTGAATCCATCGGTCTGTCTCCAACTGACTCATCGGTCCAGAAAATACAAGCTCATCTTCATTCATCCTCTATTGGGTCCATGGGTTTGGGGTGAGATAAGAGAGATGGAGAGGGATACACACAATGCAAACAACAGTTTTGAAAAGACAGATTTTATTGTGGCTGTCGAAAAAACATCAAACAAATGACAGCTCACAAACATAGCATCTAGCGTTGGCATATAACAGGGGTTTGGTCTTCTAGAGGTTAATAAATCTTCAACGTCTCCAAACTCTTCAAGCCTTGTTCATGCCTCCAATGGCTTCTTCCGATCATGCTTGTCTTCACAAGTTCTTTTGCCAGATCATCTCTGTTGACGTGAAATCTCTCGTGACATCCTTTAATATTCCGTAGTTGCATTTCAAACTTCTAGGTTTCAACATCCTTGGCATGAACCATGGTCTAGTTCCTGACGAATCTCCGGTATCTCGAGGTTCTAGCTCCTCCAGCTTGGCTACTTTTAGCTTTTGGTTCCTGAGTTCTTTACGAAATGCTTCCTTGTCTAATATGGCTTCATGGAGCTCCACCTTAAACTTCTTGATGTACTACTCCAGATCCTGGTGATACACCGGCTAAGGTTAAAACTTCATCTTTTGCTGGTAGGTGCTCCATCAGCCTTCTACCATCCAATCCTTCTGAAGAAATGCCTGCTTAACTCAGCCCGGTGACAAATAGCATAAGCGGGCGATGACATCATGGATAACCGTGTTTCTGCCCTTTTCATTTCCATGAGCTATCTTCCATAGTTGATATCTCCTGTCTTAGGGTTTTCTTGACAAAAACTTTGGGTTCTAATGCTCCATGTTCCGGTCTTTCTCCGATACACCTTGATCTCGGGTATTGACATCTTCCTTAGTTTGCCATGTTCCATAAGGGTAGCCTTCCTAGGTCATACTAAATCTGGAAATTCTACAGAGCCTTCAAATTCTCCTAGTCTTCGGAGTCTTCAACCGTTGTAGTTTCCATTATTATAATGTATGGTAAAATCCTCTTCATTCCGAATGGTCTCGGTTGTCCAATATCTTGTACTTCTTTGAGTGGTCTCATCAGTTGAATCTTCGTGTGGTCAAAAGGGGAAAAGGGTATAATCTCACTAAAAAGGAATTTTTGAATAAGCTTAGAAGAGAAGAGAGGTAAAAGATCTTTTTGAAAGGGAAAGTTGTAGAGAAAAATCTTTGCTATGGGCTTGCCAGTTTCTAGGGTCACGTCCTACAGTCAACATGTGCCCTGATACCATCTTGTAGCGACCCGACCCGAATGGGTCAAGTCTCTGTGCTTAAGTGTCATCCCTGGATCGGTATGCTGACACACACAATACTCGAGGATTTATAACAGAGGTAAATCACATGTATAAAGTAATGTAAATACTATTAACTCAATCCAAAATAGCGGAAGTAACAAGGTTGTGGATTCCCATCAACACCAACAGCAAAGTTGAGTGTAGAAATCGTAACCCTAACGTATCACTTACTCGTCGTAAGAAGTCGTGCAACATGAGACGTTGCAGCCACAAAGGGTCAGTACATTGAATGTACTGGCAAATTCACACCATAGAGAGAAATGATGAACAATGGCTATCTCTACATGCATATTTGGCTGGTGGAAAGCTCTATGGTTATAGGGTTTTGCGTAAAGCCAATTTTTCCCTACTGCAAAGGAATAAATTTATTTAACTATCATGGTAGTTGTTAAACATTGAGAATGGTTGACAGCATTCTCAATCCCAATTAAGCATCATCATTAGACAAAACCCAACAAAATTAAATTAGAGTAACATGATGAGATTCACATGATAATCCAGATACTAGATACTCAAGACGTCCATACCCGGGGACACGGCTAATCATGATTAGTTTATACACTCTGCAGAGGTTTGCGCACTTTTCCCCACAAGACTTGATCACCTCCGTTTGGTTTCTCGCATTACATGGTGTTTGAGAAACGGATGACCGAGACATAGTCTTTCAGAAGCAGTAGCACCTTACGATCGGGTAGACCGTTACACCTACTTTCCCCTACATCTGCTAGTCTACCACTGTAAGAGTTCGCACAACTTAATCAACTATGCTAGAGCCCATAGTAGCTTGTGGCTGCACATGGAAGTCTCTAGTATGAATAATCTCATGATCCCTTTGAGCCTGGGTGGCGGTCAAAAAAACAGGCAATCTTGGAATACCCAGGTGCCTAGATAGGCAATTGCTGGAATACCCAGGTGCCTCAATCCACCCAGATGTGTGTTAAAGTTGCCACCTTAAGTAAACCATTAATTAACAATCTCACATCTGTCATGAAATACTCTCAAACCCAATCCACGTCTACGAGCATAGCATAGCAGTATAAGCATAACGTAATAGTAACTCCCAAGGTTTGAATGCAGGGCAATAGGTTCCTACCTCATCAACTACTTCCCAATACCCACATGTTATCAATCCTACTCATGCAATGTTTGAGGGTTGAGACTAATGCATAAAAACTGGGTATGAAAAGGGATATGATCAAAGTGTGAACTTGCCTGCAATGTTGATGAAGATGATTCGCACTCAAAACTCTTAATAGTTCTACTCGTCACACTCCGGTCAATTTATCGTAAGCAAGCAATAGTAACCACACATAAGCAATCACTCAAATATCGGAGAGAACAAAGAAAACAATTTGGAAAATGTCAAAACGAAGCAAATAACTCTTGCAACATAAAACAATTTCTAACAGTACCAAAATTAAGTGAATTTGGCCTTATCAGAAAGTTTAGGTCAAAAGCTTTGATTTGCAAAAAGAATCAACTAAATCGGAGTTACGAAACTCAAGTTATGTTCAAAAGAAGTTTGAATATGAATCTAAACAAAATTTGAAAATTGAAAATTTCAAAAAGTTGATGTGACAGGTTCACTGGATAGGTGAAAACAAGACGAAGCTATAGGCGCTGGTTTCATATAATTTGGATAAACGAGTGAAAAGTTATGGCTATTTGAAAAATCAGGGCCAAGCTGTTTTACGAAAAAAATAGCTACGGTTAAGGTCTAACGTATAAATACGTAGACTAATTGATAATCTAATTATTCTATCGTATTAGTCTAAAAATAATAAACTACGGAAGTATAAGAAGAAGAAAAAAATAAAAAAAGATACCTTTATAAGGCGGAGAAAAGAAGACTTTGGAGAGAAGAGACAATTTTCAGAAGTCGCGCGAGAGAGGAGAAATATATTTTTCTTAAATGAATCTAGTCAAACCAAAATATTGATTTAACCCGAATCGGATCATTTTTGGAGACTCTATGGGTCTATATTTATTGGTGGAAAACAGGCTTTAAGGTCAAAGACTAGGCAATGTGGCACTAAACGTAGATGGAAATATACGAAATAGAGATGAAAAGAGGTGGCTCGCATGGGCCTAAAGGCCTTCGGCCGGCCGCCCTCGCACGCTGCGGCTGCAGTTTTTTTTAAACAAAACCGGCCTAAGAAAGAAAAAAAATGAAAAAGTTGGCTGGGCCTGGCCCATTTAAGAGAGAGAAAAAACAATGGGGCCCAGAAGCTATTATATTGCGCATGTAGGCGATAAACAAATATGGGCCGCACGTACAGTTTTAAAAAAAAATAGAAACAGAAGCAAAAACGAACAAAAAAATAAAATAAAATTTTATATAGGCATATTATATATCAAAATTTTCAGAAAAAGATTTTCTACAAGATGACATTTTCTTATCATTAAATAAAATTCACACAAATTCAGATAATTTAAAGAGTACTACTGGTCTAATAAAATCCAGTAAAAATCATTTTAGAAATACCAGAATGAATTCAAATTTATTTATCTCCAATTTTCTGATGTAGGGAATCATGTTACCCTATTTTACATATATTTTATTTTTGGAGAAAAATAATTTGAATAAAACTCAAATAACTCCAAATTGAAAATAAATTCAAAAAGGACTTTAAATTTGATCCTTGAAACTCCAACTCATATTTCATAATTTGAAGAAGTCATTTTATCTCCTCTCATGAAAATCATTGAGTTGCTTAAAGTTTTTGAATTGGAAATATTTTCCAAATGAAATTTAAATATTTTCAACACCCCTTGTCATTTAAATAATGGAAGAAGTCATGTCATCTTCTCTCCAGGGTTTTGTGATGAAAAAGTATTTGAATTCACGGTGAGCATAAATGCAAAAATGAAAGTTTGGGAAAGTCCTTTTATTCCCTCTCATTTAACTTTCAAAAAGTTTCGAATTTCACTCACTTTCTGTTAATCAATCAAATAGTCAATCAAATCTATCTATTTATTATAACATTCCAAAATTTAGAATTTTGGGATGTTACATGTCACCTCCCGCTAAAAGAATAATCTACATTAATGAGACACCAAAAAATCAAACCTAAAATTGATCCTTGATGGGTTGGGGGCACCATTGCTCTCTTAACCATCTAACCATTGATTGGTCCTATGATTGACAGAGAGAAGACTACCATACAATTTGGATGCTAGTAGCAGGGCCGACCCTAAGATGGGGGGCAGGGTTGGCGCCGCCCCGGTGCCTTGAAGCCGGAGGGACCTACTTCCTCCTTTCCGGTTTATAGGGCTCAATTCAAAAATCTCACCAACCAAGGTAGATGATGAGTGGTGAAATACTTTTTTGTATTTTGCAAAAGCACCTAATTAATGCTTTTGTTTTCCTCAACAAATTATATTTATGAATGCATTAATTGCAATGCATGCATTGGTCAATTTCTCTTAATTCTTGCATGCAATGTTTTAATGCACCTTGGAATCTGAATATGTGATAGAAAACAACCAAATTGAGCCTTATAAAGTGAAAAATATTAAAATTTTGAGATAAGCCCTATAAACCGAAAATGAGGGAGTAGAACATGTGATAGGAAACAACCAAACTGAGTCTTATAAAATGAAAAAACTAAATTTTGAGATAAACCCTATAAACCGAAAAGGAGGAAGTAGAATGTATTATGTATCGGGATTGGGCCAAAGTATTAATGCAGTTGCGTAGGCCGCATCGCTTGTTAGAGGCCACACTGAAAATTAGATCATGACTAATTAGAGCCTACTCCCTCCTCGACTCCTTCTGATTTGACTAGCCAAGATGGCCACCGCCGCAACAAGGTCGTTGCTCCGCTCTTCCTCTTCTATTCCCCGTGCTGTTATAGAGAGATTATCAATTTATCTTCCCTCGGGTGCTTATTTCCAGCTGTCACGCTGGCAATAGGATTGTGAACCTGCGATGGTCTTCTTGTTATTATCTGCGGAGACTGGTTGCTGATCAAGGCAAAACTTCTGCCTGGAGTCGTTGTTACCGTTGTGTGGTTTAGTCAATTTTGCTAAATATTAGTTGGGCTACAGGCCCACTTAACAATTTTAGAAAATTCCTAAAGGCCCATGCTGTCAATTAAGTGGTGGGAAGTTTAGTCCCACATGACTAGTTGAGAGAGATGTTTGTCTCAAAAAAAAAGCTGAGAGAGATGTACACCAACTTATAAGGTGAGCTCTTCTCCCACTAGTATGAGTTGGTGTGAAGAAAGGAGAGGTGTTTCACACACGCGCTCCTCCGCTGCCCGCCTCGGCTTGACTCTGACTCTGACTCGCGCCTCGGGTTGTGAGACGTCATATTCATTGCGGAAATTAAAACGTCCATCATAAATACGTTTTTATTGTGGAGATAGAAACGTCTGTAATTAAATGATTTTATTGCTGGACCGTTCTTCTACCCGATTGGCTATATATATGAGGCATCGCAGCTCAGCTCCATGCGCTTCACACCTCCACTGCTCCCTGGTCGTTCCTTTCACTGCCGCTGTCCTCGGTGATCCCATCCCGTCTACCGCGTACACGGCTGACGGGAGAGCAGGCCTCCGAAACCCCGCTTCTTCAGATCTTGTACGGGAGAGAGGTGATTAGGTTTTTGGGGAGCGTCTCCTACGCGACTGCTCGCCTTGGTTCAACTACTTCATCTACGTCGACTACTTCCGCGTCACCTTCGTCCTTACCATGAGCACTGACTCCGATCGTGCGGCTGCCGAGAAGGCTGCTGCGGACAAGAGGATCGCCGACGAGGCCGACGCCTCCGCTGCTGCTACGGCCGACTGGCCTACTGGAGGGTATAACACATTTACACTGCTCTTGTTTACTTTGATGTGTGCAGTAGTAGTGGTTTGCATAGATGTTTCTACTATCTGCCTAGTACGTGCGTACACCATCAAAATTCAGTATGTCATTAACACTGCCTATGTCATGTTCATAATTTATTATTGGATTAAATTAATCGAACAATTGCTTAATTTCTCAACACATTTTCCTAGTGCCTGCCCGACTGATGGGACGTAAGACTGCAATCTTTCTCCAATTATCTACCTGGATTATTATATTCGGTGTCTATGTTGTTTACCGTTTACTATTAGCCAGTATGTGCCAAAAAGGGAAGATCTGAGATGGAGCAAACCAATTCATGGCTCTTCTAACGCGAATGTAGATGCGTCATACAATGAGGATTAAGCAGCACCATGTGCCACATGAGCTGTTATGCATGATGAGGGGGGTCAATTCATTGCCATAGCAACGTAGTTTATAACATACGTACCGAATGCGGAAGCCGCTGAAACACTCGCCCTTCGAATTGGTCTTCTTCCGGCTGAGCAGCCAGGATGTAACAAACTGATGGCGCCATGGCGGAATCTGATTGTTCCCTGGTTATCGATGCTATCAACGATGCTGAGAACTATTATGGTCCCAATGTCACCACAATCATGTAGTGTTTTCATACTTCCAAAGGCTTTGGCATGGTTAAATTCTACCGGCGCAAAAGGGAGGCAAATGGAATTGCCGGAAGGAGTGTTATACATCTAAATCTACGTCTTTTGGCAACAACTGCGCTCCTGATTTATCTCATCTCTGATTGTAAACGATGTCACTGTCTTTTGATGAATAAAATCTTATTCCCGTACAAAAGATGTCATGCTTGATTCCGTTTTTGCATAGAACATAGAAATTGTATACATGTCTTGGGTAACGTAGGACAAATGTTCGTAATGATTTTTCTGCATCATCTGCCTCTAGGTGAGCACTTCAATCATAGGTTTTTCCTTTGACCATGTATCCAAAATTTGTTGTCATCATTTTACACACACACATTTAGTTTATTGTTACAACATGACCATTGATAATCACTCGCAAAAAGAAGACCATTGATAATCAAATGATGTATACATTATTTAGGGATAGACAATACTAGAAAAATATTACTTGTATTTGTGAGTGCGCCATGTTTCCAAGATTGTATCAAGTCGATCTAGTACGTTGTGGCTTTGTATCAATATATACACATATTGCTTATTTTTGTACTTTCTCTATAAAGAAATATAAGAGCATTTAGACACTAACTTAGCCCAGGCCCAGGTTTTAGTTTCGTCCCATGCACCCAAACTCTGGGACCTCCTATATGGCGCCATACACGCCGACAGCCACAGGAGCGCGCACCCTCCGTCCCTACCCGCTCCCCCGCGCGCCCTCATGAGCCGGCCCATGTGCGGGGCGGGGAACCCCTTGTATTTTTTTTTCTGTTTTCAGCTTTTTATTTTTTTGAAATAATTCAGGATTTCAGAAAAAGTTGCAAAATTGTTGAATTGTTTGTGAGTTAAAGATTGTTCGTGATTTGAAAAATGTTCAGGAAATGATAAATGCTCACAGATTCAAAAAGTGTTCGCAATTAAAAAATAATGTTCGGCTATTCAGTTTTTTTTACAATTTACAAAATGTTCATCAATGGCTAGGAAAATGTCCACAATATAAAAAAATGATTAAGAATTTTGAAAAAAGTTTCCCCAATTTTAGAAACTGTTCACCAAATTCCAAAAATGTACACAATTTCTAGGAATTTTAGTGAATATGAAAAATGTTTAATGATTAAAAAATGTCTAGGATTTCAAAAAAAATGTTCATGATTTTGAAAAGATGTTCACTTGTTCTAAAAAATGTTCACGAATTTATAAAAACTGTTCATCAATTCAAAAAAATGTTTGCGGATTTGTAAAAAAAGTTTGGCGATTTGAAAAATGATCACCATTTGAGAAAAATTGTTTGCAAATTTAAAACATGGCCGAAAACGAAGAAATAGGAAATGACGAATAAACAAGAAAAACATAACATTAAAAGACTTTCACAAAATAAGAAAATAAGAATAAAAAAGAAAACAAAAAAGGAACAAAAAATAAAAAGGAAAAGAGGGGGAAAATGCAAGAAAACCAGAAAAACCCGGTCTAGGGAAGTTCCTAGAACCTTCCCAAAACCGGTTGGGGGTGAAACCCCGAAATGGGCAGGCCCATTGAAACATCAGCGCGCAAGGGGGGTATGCGCTACGTCGCTTCACAGCGATCTACGCGCTATATAGAAGCTGCGCCAAACTCTTACAGCCTGCTTGATTAACACTCGAGGAAGGGAATGGGAGTTTGCACAAGGATGTTTATGAAGGGATTAGCCATGGAAAGTAGTTTTTTACTCCCATTCTCTTGTTTGGTATATGATGGGAATTAGTGTGGGATAAAATACTGCTCATGAATTAACAGATACCCAATGGGAAGAAATCAGTGGGAATTGGCTTCCTTAATTTTTATTCCCCTTCCCACTTAAACTCATATTCCTGCTAATAAAACAGTGGACTTTTAATCTCCTCACATCTTAACTCCCATTCCTCATCTCTAATTCCCCCAAACCAAACATGCTGTTAGGCCCGGGCATAAGCGACCATCGGCGGAGCAACAACAAGGCCAAATGGGCCCTGGCCTGTCCAGGCCATGAAATTTTGTACAGTATACATCTAATTTCACGGGCCTTGAAATAGCATCCTACATTTTTTCTGTTTGCCCCCCCCCCCCCCCCCCAGGCTGCCACCAGATTACATTACAGAATCTCAATAAAAAACAGATTACATTACAACTGATTCGAAAAAAAGATGACAGTACAACTTGAATGCATAGGCAGAAGGGGACAACTACATGTTCGTCGACTGATCTTTTTAAAAGATCGTCCGGCTCGGGGGCCATCAAATCTGGCGCATCGGCAACATAAGTATTGGTGTAGAAAATTTCTACAACAAATGGTTTGTTGCATTTTTTTTTCAACTCAGATTTTGTTGCAGTTTTTTATCAACAGAGACTTTGTTGCATAACTGTTTCTTTCGTCTTCATCTTTTGCAATTTTTTTTGCAACTAAGGTTTCGTTGCGGTTTTTCCTTTGTAGCAGAGGCTTTGTTGCCGATTTTTTTTGTCTGCGTCCTTTTGCAATATAGTTAATGTTACAGAAGAAACTTGTGCAACACTGGTGATGTTGCAGAAGTTGCCAAAAAATTTGTCAAAAAGCAGCATGTCATGTGGGGCACGTGGTGTGCGAGCGAGGTGACAGATGGGATCCAACAAATCAGCCGGTTGATTGGAATCATTTCCTCGGGCAGAAACAAACAATAGGCCTCCTTTGGTTCATAGGATAGAAATGTTATAGGAATAGGAAGATCATAGAAAGTGACATGATATGTATCTCAATTTCTATAGAAAAAAAGATGTCATTTGATGCATAGGATAATTTTTTTTCCATTGAGTCTTAGCTAATGTTTTTTTTTTCTTCCAAAATGTGAAGGATTGATTCCTATCCTACATATGAATAGAAATCTATTCCTACAAACCAAATGGCTTTAAAGAAAAATTTCCTATGCAAATCCTATTCTATAGAAATCCTATAAATCCTATGAGATTCCTACAAATCAAAGAAGGCCTCAATTTACATGCTGAACGTAGATCGCCTGACAGAACGTTAGCGGAATGGCCAGCACTTGATCAATGGCCTGGACTGAAAATAATCAGTGGCACATAAGACTCTGTTTTTTGAGAAACTGAAACGACTTGCCTATAATATAATATCGCGGAAACACATGCAGCTGAACCTACTACGGAATACGGTACACTACGCCGCCACATCACACTGGACAGACTTGCCAGAAAGCGGCAGCGCGACGTGCACCGCCGACGACATCTAAGCCCAGTAGTAGTAGATCCGACGGGTTAAATTACATGACTCGTCCATATAATCCTTAAAATGGCATGTCACTACCTAGCTGCCCTAGTACATATAAAGAGGGCTGCGGCTTAACCCTCCGGCCGCCGCGGCCATCGTCGCCTACTGCGCCGGCGCGAGCAGCTGCTGCGACGCCGCCTCCGCCTCGGCCTCGGCGTGGATGAAGCAGAGCACATGGTGCACCGCCGCCGCGATGTCGTCCGCCGTCGTCAGGCCGCACCCCTCCTCCACCTGCGGCGCACCCACACGAACAGGTTAGTCAAACTGAACAGGCCACGTATATAAAAGAAAAATTAGCTAACGGAGAAGGCCGGTCAGGGAATCAGGGAACCTCTGCTACAACTACACTCCGTAGCCGTAGGATACAGATCAGATTCCACGGGTGAACAGTGGCACCCTCCGTCCTACGGCTAAAATGGCACGAGGGAGCAGAGGCACGGTACACTGTCTAGCCACACCAGCCACATCGCTGGATAGCCTTTTTTTGCCCATTTATCGATGCCAATCTCAATATCAGTTGAGGAAAAGAGATTCTCCCTGGCAGCGCTCGACTGACAAATCTAGGAGGCAACACTTTTTCATGAGGTGTCACACTAGTAGCGCAGGCACGCTCCTAGGAGACATGACAGCATTGCCGAGTCCTTATTTTCAGCTGCGTCTCACTGCAGGGCCCCAAAATAACACTTTATTTTATTTTAAAAATAAAGAGCACAGGTTTTTTGGGGTGCGGTAATACTGCGAAATCCGGTCAAAGGTAAGTGAACACGGAAGAGGATGGAGGGGGAGCAGGAGAAGACTCAGGCGTCCACATGTGTGGTCAAGCTCATCGGATTCGGATCAAAGATTTGAAATATTTGATGCGGCTCGCTCTATCCATCGATCAATAATGCAGCAGCAATTGATCTGCGCACGTTGATGTGATGATGACACATCACACATGGATGTCTGATCTACGACTCATATCTATCAGTCCAAGCGGCACTGAAGGCAGGGGAATATCTGACACGTTTTTTTCTTTTTGAGATGCCAAAACAGACATGGCATTGCTGTGTGTGGAGCTGCATTTCAACTCGAGCCACAGCTAGAATATCGAGCACAGGGTTTTAGCTAGAGTGGAGTTGCTAATTCGCCGGGTTAATTAATCGGATCTGTATCCTGCGGTGTAGAGAATGACCTCATGATTCCCAAATCATGCGTGCGGACACACACAAACTACCCGATTGGGCCACTCGATCCGTGAGCCCGCTGCTATAGGCTTGTAGCCGCGGCTCGACAGCATGGGGACGTGCTACGTTGGGACATGTGCACCAAACGTCGCAGTATTATGACTGAAATTTACTACCCGATTAAGACTAAGATGTGGCACGTACTACGTACCTTGAGGCTGAGGGAGTAGAGGACGAGGGCGTCGAGCGCGGTGACGTTGAGGTGCAGCACGGCGAGGCGGAGCGCCTGCAGGCCGGCGACCATGCGGAGCAGCTGGCCGGGCCGCCGCGGCGCCATGACGCGGAGGCTGGCGTGCGTCTCCACCAGGTTCACCTCGACGTCGGCCACCCCGGCGCGGCTCTCATCCGCCGACAGCGTCGTGGCGTCGCGCGGCGACTGGCGCCACACGTACTGCGGGTACGTGAAGAACCCCGCGAACGGCGGCGCGTCCGGCGCGCCGTCCGCCTCGGTCACGCTGCTGCTGCAGTTGCTCGTCGACTCCACGCACGCGTTGCCAATGCCGCCGCTGGTGCTGGCGCCCGCCGGCAGCGGCGCCGCGTCGCGTCCTGCCTTGTGCTGCTGCTGCTGGTGAGCCAGCGCCCGCTTCTGCGCCTCCAGCGACTGCAGCTGCTGCTCCAGCTCCTTGACGAAGTCTATCGCCCCGCCGACGATCGACGCCTGGTCACCCTGCAAGGTTTTTTAAGGACAAGAAGCGAGCATTAACTCTGTCAGGGGAATAGTATACTCCATGGAACTCGTCGAACAATCAATGACCTCCTTCTACTCTCTGCGAGAGCTAGAGACGAGTGAAGCAATGATTTGGGAGGGAGACACATTAATGGCGTCCCGGAGTCCGGCCAAGAATGGATGCTTCTCCTCAACAAATGGTGTCCCGGAGTCCGGCCGAGCAGTAAAGACATTGGGCACGGGGAAAGGAGAGCTCATCAATAGTGAAGGTGGGTCTCTTTCGGCCCAGAAAAAACATTCTTTGTTTCCTCATCATCCTCCCTCCCAAGTTGCTGCGGCATCCCTTTCTTCCTCGTTGACAAGCAAGAGCACACGGATACAAAACAAGAAAGGGAGAGGGAGAGGGAGACGCACCCTCTGGACGTAGGACTCCGGCATGAGGGAGCGGAGCACGACGAGGTACTCGTTCATCTGGCGCCGGCGGTTGCGCTCCACGGCGATGTGGGTCATGCGCTGGCACTCGGTCTCCTCCCTCGACTTGCAGCTCCTCGCCCGCCGCCGCCGCTTCCTCCTCGGCGGCGCGGGCGACGACGTGGCCTGCTTCTCCGCGGGCGCCGCCACGTCGGCCGCCTGAGGCTCGTGCGCAGGGGCACCGGCAATGCCGGCGCCGTCGTAGAAGCCCGCGGCATTGTCGAAGAGGAAGCCCGCGGCGTTGAAGGTGCTGTAGACGAGCGCCGCATTGTCGACGCTGGAGGCGCACAGCGCGTCCACTAGTGCCATGGCCGACGGACGGACGGGCAGACGGCTGACTCGCTCCCTCGCTCCCTCGCTCGCTCGCCTGCTCTCGGCTCGTGGCCGTTTCTCGGTGTCGCGATGCTTTTGGCGACGACGGAGGGAAGTCGCGCGCCACCACGGCCAGCTCTTATCCCGCTCCTTTGCTACTGCCGCTGCTGACTTTGCTGTGGTACAACGTAGCAGTGAGTGGGCGATTCTGGGGATCTCTGAGGCTCTGAGGCGCTCGCGTTGGTGGGATGCGTATGTTTCTTTCTCTCCGGTGTGGTGGTCTACTGCGGGGGGTACTACCGCCTACTGGGCTGGGGTATCTGGGGGGAAAGATAAGGTTTGGTTCGGGCACGCCGGCCAGCCTGCCTGCATTCGCGCGCTCGCGTAGCAGCAACAGTGGGAGAGGACTGAGGAGGGCGCTCTGCTCCCAGTAGAGTAGGCATCAAATGATCAAAAGGCTGAGCTCTTTTGTAAACATCTGCACTGCGGTTTTTGTGCAGTGCGTCGTGATGCTGGCCCTGCTGCCGTGTGACCGGGTGACCAGTCAGATCGACCGAGGGCTTCCCTCTGCGATCGGAGGAGGGGCTGCAAAGTTTTTCTTCGGCGCCTCATTGGTTTGCAAGATTTTTAAATTATACTCAAGAACAGGAAAAACGCAAGAATTGTTGTACTAAGCTTGACACACTTATTTTGAGACGGAGTGAGTATATGTCCTATTCAAAACTACATGAACTTAGATGAAAAAGCATTTGATCGCACACAAAAAGGAATTCTAACGAGAGGTTTGAGTGGATGAAAAATTTACTCCGAAATATAGTACACATGAAATATTATGAGAACATTCCTAAGGATTTCAATCCTGCAAACTAAACGACCCTGGTAGGAAATTTTCTTAAGGGCATCTCCGATGCGAGTCACCAAAAAGGCCCAAAATATCCGGGCTCGAGGTTCAGCCACTTTTAGTCATCCAATCTGGGTCATTAAAACACTCCCAAATGTCCGGACTATACAAGATCCCACAAACTCTCACCAAATCTGGCTGAGTATGTCTGCGGCCACTGCTAACTCGTCCTCATACCTCACCATAAACCCACCTTTTCTTTCCCCTTTCTCTCTCCTCTCCCGATTGGACAAGAGACGGACAAATAGGGGATTTTAGGGGTATAAAGTTTGGTGGCACGCGCTGGGACATGGTCGGACTTGTCCACGGACATTTGATGATATTCATTTTGTGTCTAGCAATGGAGATACCCTAGCAATCCAAATCCTCGAAAATTCCTATGAAATTCCTTTGAATTATTCCCCACGAAAAAAATCCTTTGAATCAAAGAAGCCCTTAAATGAAGGACCCTCTTATCTGGCGACTATTCGCTGGGAGGGGATGGCATTTGCAAATGTTTTGATGACAATTTTAATTGTGTCGGGTGGCAGTTTTTGACTTTTTTCAGAACTGCATGACATTTTCTGGGATGCAGTTCGGAAGAAACTGTCATCCCGACACAACTAAAACTGACATCAAAACGATCATAAATGCTACCCCCTCCCAACGGAAGTTCACCAGTTACTTTTTTCACAAATGAAAGCATTTTTTCATATCTATTTCAATCTTAAGATGAAAACATTGTACTACCTCCGTTTCAGTTTACAAGTCCTACGCGTATATCTAGGTTGCCAATTTTATCACCTTCATATAAACTATATAACACAAAAATTATACGGTTTGAAAATAGAACATCTGAAGTTTATATTGGTATATTTTTGGTAATATATGACTTGTATTAGGTTGGTCAAATTGACGACTTAGGAGCACGCGTACGTCCTATAAACTGAGAGAGAGGTAGTAATAGTAACACGCTCCCAAGAAAGAGATACACAGTCCAGGAATCAATGCGAGAGGTAACTACAGCAATAATTGATGAATATTTGTACTACCTCTCTCTCAGTTTATAGGACATACGCGTGCTCCTAGGTCATCAATTTGACCAACCTAATACAAGTCATATATTACAAAAAATATACCAATATAAACTTCAGATGTTCTATTTTCAAACCATATAATTTTTGTGTTATATAGTTTATATGAAGGTGATAAAATTGGCAATCTAGGTATACACGTAGGACTTGTAAACTGAAACGGAGGTAGTATCTCAAAGCGGATAGCATAATCTAACGTGGGCTAAGGGCATCTCCTGGCTCGCAAATGGACGCGCTATTTATCCAAAAGTCGGTCTAAATCGATGTCTGAACACTGATATGAGAGCCGATCATTCAACTCCATAGCTCAAATGCCTGCATTATATTAACTATAGCCTCCCGTCAATGCACTTTGGTGTTAGAGCATCTCCAGTCGCGCCTCCAACAAGACCCCTCAGGCGACTTTTCGGTCGCTGGCGCAAAAAAATTGGCCCAGTCATGTCTCCAAGGGCTCAATTTTCGCCGGCTCGGGCCGAAATTGGCGCCGGCGGACCCAACCCAAACCTGGCGCGCTGGGGGTGTTCGGGGGCGCCGGGCGAATCGTTTTTGGTCTGAAAGAGCCGCGGGCCCTCCTTGCCAGCGACTCGTCTCGCTTCTCGCCGCTTCGTCGTCCTCATCGCCTCGTTTCCCGCTGCGAATCAATGCCAAAACTGCCGCGCGCTGCCGCGCCGGTCAGCTTCCGCCATTGATGTCTCACGGGCGGCGCAGTGAAGGCGTGACGACGCGCGTCCCCGCGCATGCCACACGTGCTCGCGCCGCCTCCGCCTATATAAGCCGACCCCAGCGCGCCGGTGGCACACACAGAGTCTCCACCGCCGACGCGCCCTCTCTCCCCTTCCTCCCTCTCCCCTCACCGTCCCAGTTCAAAGAAATGGCCGAACGATTCCCAGGCGACGGCGCGGCAGCGAACGGCTTCGTCCGCCGCCACCTTCATGAGGACGAAGCTCGGCTCCTCTTCGAGGCCGAGTACCCGGTCCCGCCGGATATGCGGGTGCCTGGGGCGTGAAGAATCAGCGCCGGCGGGGTCCCGGTGCCACCACCGCCCACCGGGGCAGCGCGTCGTGCGGAGATCGCGCGTATCCGTGCCTCTCTGCCGCAGGCGGTGTCGTGGTTCTAAGTCTGACAGTAATGTAGGGGGGTAAGTATGGAGAGGCGATATCTTAGCTATGGAGAAGTTGTAAGGACGCAAGGTTTACGAGTTCAGGCCCTTCTCGGAAGAAGTAAAACCCCTACGTCTCGGAGCCCGGAGGCGGTCGACTGGATTATGTGAGTGTGAGTTACAGAGGTGCAAACCCTTGTCTCGGAGGAGGGGGGTGGCTTATATAGAGTGCGCCAGGACCCCAGCCAGCCCACGTTACAAAGGGTTCAATGTACATTAAGGCAGGGCGTTACTGGTAACGCTAGTAATAAAGTGCTATGATGACCATAAGAGCTACTTAATGACCGACCGTTAGCGTGCGGAGCGACTTTAGGTCTCCTGGCCGTCGAGTGGTTGGATCTTGGTTGAGTAATTGCTTCTTGGTCGAATGTCTTCGAGTCTGTCGAGTGGAACACCTCCAAGTCGATTGAAAGGTGACTTATTCTAGAGGTGTCCTTGGCTAGGGCAGTTAGGACAGGTCCGTGACCCTACCCTAGGTACATAGCTTCATCATTAGCCCCCAAATGGATCGAGGTTTGAGTGGGGAAGGAGTTGAGGACTTCTCCGACTCGTTTGATATGCCGTGAGCATATCTTGTTTTGGATCAACGGACCTGAGTGATGACAGCAACTCCCTTTTCAGTCGCCTTGATCCATTCTTAATTCTTCGCCGAGTGAGTTTCTTTACTTGTAAGGCTCCGAGTGACGGTGCGGAGGAGATCTTTGGTCTGACAAGTTATTTGCTGCCCACGGATTTAGTGGGATCTGAATTTTGGGAAGCGCGCAGGACGGGGGAGGCCGCAGTAATCGAACGAGATAGAGCGGAGCCGCCTCGATTCCTGCGCCACCTTTTTCGCCACGTATCGCTCGTGCGGTCGTTACGGGATTTGACAGAGCCATCTGGGCCTACCTGTCAGCCACTCGGAAGCGGCCTCATATAAGGCGTTGGACCGGAGTCTCCCAAACAGTGCGCCCCATTATCTCTCCTCCTCCTCACGCCTCTCCTCTGCGCTCGCTCTCGCTCCAGCGCCACCGCGCCACACGCGTCTTGTCGGAGACAATGGTGAAGGAGAAGACAGCGGCTCGGGAGCGGGCAAAGAAGGCGACAGCGAGGTCAAAGGGGAAGGCGACGAGCCGGGGCGGATCCTCCTCGCGGACTGGCCTGCCGAAGGGTTGGATCCAGGGCGACTGGATCCACTCGAGGATCTCCCAAGAAGACCTCGACGACCTGGCCGAGGGAGGGCTGATCCCCTACGACTCGGCGCGGCTTCCGGGGAAGGAATCCGAGCCGCAACCCCGGGAGGGTGAGCGCGTTCTTCTTGCCACCCACGTCGACCGTGGGTTTTCCTTGCCTCCTCATCCTTTCTTCCGACGGTTTCTGAACTTCTTTGGGGCACAAATCCATCATTTTACCCCCAACTCAATTGTTTATCTTGCCGCTTTCATTTCTTTGTGTGAGAACTTCCTGGGTTGTCGGCCTCACTGGGGTCTCTTCAAGCATATTTTCACTTGTCGCTCCCAGACAGTGAAAAAGGCTAATCCGAGTGACGAGAGGACCCAAGTGATTCAGATGTGTGGGGGTCTTGGCATCCAGACGAGGGGGAAAAGCTCCTTCCCGGCCATGATTCTTCCCGACTCAGTTCGCGGATGGCAGTCGACCTGGTTTTACTGTAAAGACCAGTCAACGTCGGGGCAATCGACTGGCCTCCCTCCCTTTACCATGGACCGAGTGGAAAAACCCTCCCCTTTGAAGGTGCTCCCAGAGGAGAAGGCGCACGTGAAGGTGCTGGTCGACCGAGTGGTCCAGCTTATTCGCGACGGGGTCACTGGTATGGATCTCTTGGAAGTCTTCCTTCAACGACGCATCCAACCTCTCCAAGCCCGAGACCATCCGATGTGGATGTATTCGGGTCTTGAAGGCTCCACTCGGATCCACCCGGAGGAGGTCGACGACGACACACTGGAGAAGTGGCTGTCTGGCATTACTGGAAATAAGGACAATCCCAGGGGAGCCAGGAGAGTCCCTCCATTTGACCAGTCCCACGCACCCGAGCAGGTCTGATTCTGAGTTTTTGCTTGTAATCTGAATTCACTCGCATAGCTGCCGATATTGCGTCGACTGACTTTGATCTACCTGCTTTCTTTCAGGCCATTATTGAAATGTATTCAATGCCCAACGGGGAGCAGGAGAAAGCTTTGGAAGGCGAGGCGAGTGGCGACGAAAGCGGCGAGTGGACTTCCGATGGTGAAGGGGATGGAGGGAGCAACGGCTCAAGCGGTGGAGAAGAAGTCGAGTCGCCTCCTCGCAGGGAGAGGCGATCCAAGCTTGACCAAGAACGGCCGAGTGCCCGTGACAAGGCAACTTCTCCAGCTGGTCAGTCTTCGAAGCGCCCTCGGATCTCTTTGCCAACCCCGACTGAGAAGGCGCCAAAGCACCCCAGAGTCGTAGAGCCAAAGACTCGGAAGGCGTTGCCGAAAATCAAGATTGATATCCCCGTCACTTCCGCGTGAGTGCCTCTCTTTGCATTCACTCGACGCCCCGCGTTGTTTGTTTTTCTTGTTTTAACTGGGCGAACTTTGGAACTGTCAGTGCTGCTACCTCCGGGACCTCAGCTTACAGGGATGATGATGAGGTGATGGAGGATGCGGTCACTTCTAATCCGGGTATGATTTCTGCCATACTATCTTTATTCGGTTGATTCAACTGCAATGTGCCTCATTGGGTGACGTGATTTTGGCAATTGAACTTTGCACAGCTCCCAACATTATCGACCTCCCTGATGATGATGAAGAGTCCGAGAGGCCTTTGACGAGGAAGAATAGGTGAGCTCCTGTAAGTGAGGCGCTACAGTCGACGCCGAGGGCGGAGCCAGTCGTTCAGGACACTGGCGACGTCAATCGGGGTTCTGTTACCTACGCCGAGCCACTGTCGAGTGCCTTGCCTTCTTCGTCGACTGCTCGAGCCCCTGTCAACCCGCCTTCACTTTTTGCAACCCATCATGTCCCGGAGGACGAGGTGAATGCTGCTAGGGAAGCCATACGCCAGGCGGGCATTATGATGGAGAAGATGAAGATGGTGCGGGACGCCAGCCAAGCCGCCTATGATGCCAGCTCGGCTCTCCAGAGCAATGTTCAGGTTAGTCGGCTATCTGAAGATTCTTTCCGAAAATCTTTGCGTCTGTACACCCACTAGGTGCGTCGATTGAAGTTTTGGACTAGTGGAGACTACGGTGGACTGCTGGCAGTTGACTGTAGTCTTTGTATTTTGCCGAATGTATAAACCAAACTGGTAGTTTGTCTCTTCCACTCGACTTCGGCGGGCCAGTCGAGTGGGATGAGAACCGGTGGGGGCACGCTAAGTGCACCCACTGGGTATAGTCCCCGAGACTATGGTGGACTGTTGGCAGTCGACTGTAGTCTGAGTTCTACTTTCTTTCTCTTTTTTTATTCCCCTCACTCGACTCCGGCGAACCGGTCGAGTGGGATCAGAACCAGTGGGGGCACGCTAAGTGCACCCACTGGGTGTAGTCCCCGAGACTATGGTGGACCGCGGGCAGTTGACCGTCGTCTTAGTTTTTTTGCTGTAAAAATAACTTCTCCCCTTTGATTTAAGAAATCTTGTGATCTTGGAGCTCGCTTTGCTGACTTGGAGAAGCAGCAGATTCAACTGAACCTTGACTTGGAGCTGGCTAGGATTTGTCTGCTGCCCAGAAGGAGGCTGACGACAGGATCGCTCTGGCCGAACAAAAGCTGGCTTCAGTCGGCTAGTTGGAAGAAGAGAATACTAGGCTGAAGACTGCTCTGAATGAAGCCAACAGGGAGTGCACACGTTGGAAGAAGGAGAATCTCAACCTGAACGAAAAGATGGAAGGCGTCACTCGTAGGAGGGACGATCTGGAGAGCTACCTGAGGAGCCTTGCCAAGAAGTTGTATATCAAGCTTGAAGGTGCACATTTAGTTCCGACTGATTTTTCTTTGTGTCGACTCAGTGTATGAAAATTGACTTATCCTTGGATCGTGAATGCAGAGTTTTGCCAGAGCTTTGAAGAGGAGACTGGGCGGATCGAACCAGGTCTGGATCCAATCAACTCTCCCGTGAAAGATGAAACTGCCATGAATATGCTTCGACTAGAATCTCGCATCGACGGTGCCGTGGACTACTTGGTGCGACTGAAGGTCGCCATGTCACGGATCGACCCGTCACTTTGGCCAGAGGCTACGCTCCAAAACGATCTTGAGTCTCTGATGACTCGACTTAACGGAATCCCGGACCGAGTGCAGGAGTGGAAGAAGTCTTCTGCTCGTTGTGGTGCTGACATGGCTTTGTCCTTGGTTCGTGTCCACTGCAAGGAGGTGCGACAAGACAAGCTGGCCGCAATCAAGGTCGCAAACACCCAAAAGCACGACTTCCGAACTTTTATGGAAACCTTCATAGCTGCCGCCACTCGGATTGCCGATGGCGTCGACCTGGATGAGTTCGTCGAGCCTGCCAGCCCTCCTCCCGCGGAGTGAACAAACTCTTATGTCCTACCTTAAATTTGCCTCGGAATGCCGAGTGGTTTTTGTAACCGTTAAACTTTTTTGGGCTGCGTGCCCGAGTACTTCGATCTGTGATCCGAAACCTTTAGAATTTATCTGAACCTGGTTTATCGTTGAATATCTTTATGAATCTCCTGCTGAGTGAACCCAATCTTTATTCGAGACAACTTTTTGTATTCGCAGCGCAGCTCCGAAGGAGGGGGAAGCAGTCGACCCATGTCTTGTATTTGTGGCGAAGCTCCGCCCGCCCCACACCCTGTTACTGCAGAGTGGGACGGAGCGCACATTGTATTTGTGGCGAAGCTCTCTAGGAGAAGGTGGTGGTCGACCCACACCCTGTTACTGCAGAGTGGGACGGAGCGCACATTGTATTTGTGGCGAAACTCTCCAGGAGAAGGTGGCAGTCGATCTGCCCCTCGTCGTCCTTGAGGATTGAGATGTGTTTGGGAGAACTTAGGCGAGTACTGGACTGCAGCTAAGCCCCCGAGTGAGAGGATCGCTCTCTACTCGGTAGGATTTTTTCAAACTTAGGCGAGTGCCAGACTGCAGCTAAGTCTCCTAGTGAGAGAACCTAGGTGAGTACCGGACTGCTGCTAAGCCTCCGAGTGGGAGGATTGCTCTCACTCAGTAGGATTTTTCCAAACTTAGGCGAGTGCCCGACTGTAGCTAAGTCTCTAAGTGGGAGAACTTAGGCGAGTACTGGGCTGCAGCTAAGCCCCCGAGTGGGAGGGTTGCTCTCCACTTGGTAGGAATTTTCAAACTTAGGCGAGTGCCTGACTGTAGCTAAGTCTCTGAGTGGGAGAACTTAGGCGAGTACTGGACTGCAGCTAAGCCCCCGAGTGGGAGGATTGCTCTCCACTCGGTAGGATTTTTCAAACTTAGGCGAGTGCCTGACTGCAGCTAAGTCTCTGAGTGGGAGAACTTAGGCGAGTACTGGACTGCAGCTAAGCCCCCGAGTGGGAGGGTTGCTCTCCACTTGGTAGGATTTTTCAAACTTAGGCGAGTGCCTGACTGCAGCTAAGTCTCTGAGTGGGAGAACTTAGGCGAGTACTGGGCTGCAGCTAAGCCCCCGAGTGGGAGGGTTGCTCTCCACTCAGTAGGATTTTTCAAACTTAGGCGAGTGCCTGACTGCAGCTAAGTCTTTGAGTGGGAGAACTTAGGCGAGTACTGGACTGCAGCTAAGCCCCCGAGTGGGAGGGTTGCTCTCCACTCGGTAGGATTTTTCAAACTTAGGCGAGTGCCTGACTGCAGCTAAGTCTCTGAGTGGGAGAACTTAGGCGAGTATTGGACTGCAGCTAAGCCCCCGAGTGGGAGGATTGCTCTCCACTCGGTAGGATTTTTCAAACTTAGGCGAGTGCCTGACTGCAGCTAAGTCTATGAGTGGGAGAACTTAGGCGAGTACTGGACTGCAGCTAAGCCCCCGAGTGGGAGGGATTGCTCTCCACTCGGTAGGATTTTTCAAACTTAGGCGAGTGCCTGACTGCAGCTAAGTCTTCAGTGGGAGAACTTAGGCGAGTACTGGACTGCAGCTAAGCCCCCGAGTGGGAGGATTGCTCTCCACTCGGTAGGATTTTTCAAACTTAGGCGAGTGCCTGACTGCAGCTAAGTCTCTAAGTGAGAGAACTTAGGCGAGTACTGGACTGCAGCTAAGCCCCCGAGTGGGAGGATTGCTCTCCACTCGGTAGGATTTTTCAAACTTAGGCGAAGCGGATTCGCAGCTAAGACACCCACTGGGGGATTTCTTACGCAAACAAAAACAATAATAATCACTGGGAAAATTATAACGCTCTTGTCTTTTGATAAATAAACTACAGGAGTTTTTCTTATTACATCTCATCCGAGTGAGAATTCAAGTATAAAAGGGGCGGAGTAGCTCCGCATTCCAGGCTCGTGGCTCGTCAATCTGGCGATCGACATTGTAGAGGTGGTATGCTCCATTGTGGACTCTGGTGACTATGAAGGGGCCTTCCCAAGTAGGAGCGAGCTTGTGTGGTTTCTGCTGATCCACTCGAAGGACTAAGTCTCCTTCTTGGAAGGCTCGGCTCTTCACGTTTCTGGCATGGAATCGATGCAAGTCTTGCTGATAGATGGTCGATCGAATTAAGGCCATTTCTCTTTCTTCTTCTAGGAGGTCGACTGCGTCCTGCCGGGCTTGTTCTGCTTCCTCTGCTGAGTAGAGCTCGACTCTGGGAGCATTGTGAAGCAGGTCGCTTGGTAAGACTGCATCGGCTCCGTAGACCAGAAAGAACGGGGTTCTTCCGGTCGATCGATTCGGGGTTGTCCTCAATCCCCAAAGGACTGATGGGAGCTCGTCGACCCATGCACCTGCTGCGTGCTTGAGATCACGCATCAATCGGGGTTTCAGTCCTTTGAGAATTAGGCCATTTGCCCTTTCTGCTTGCCCATTCGACTAGGGGTGAGCGACCGAAGCATAGTCGACCCGAGTGCCCTGAGAGGCGCAAAAGGCCCTGAACTTGTCGGAATCGAAGTTTGACCCATTGTCCGTGATGATACTGTGCGGAACTCCATATCTGAATATCAACTCTCTGATGAAACTGATAGCGGTGCAAGCATCGAGATTCTTGATAGGCTTGGCTTCAATCCATTTGGTGAACTTGTCGACTGCTACCAGCACATGAGTGAAGCCGCTCCTGCCTGTTCTTAGTGGTCCAACCATGTCCAGCCCCCAAACGGCGAAGGGCCAGGCGAGTGGAATGGTTTTCAGGGCTAACGCGGGTTTGTGCGGCATATTGGAGTAATACTGACATCCTTCACATTTGTCGACTATCTCTTTTGCCATCTCATTGGCCCTTGGCCAGTAGAACCCCGCTCGGTATGCTTTAGCCACAATGGTCCGAGAGAATGCATGATGACCACAGGTCCCCAAGTGGATATCGTTAAGGATCATCTGACCTTCTTCTGGTGTAATAAACTTCTGGCCGACCCCAGTCACGCTTTCTCTATATAACTGTCCCTTTATGACTGTGAAGGCCTTGGATCGACGGACGATCTGTCGAGCCTCTTCTTCGTCTTCTGGGAGTTCTTTCCTTAGGATGTACGCGATGTACGGTTCTGTCCAGACGGGAGTGATAACCAACACTTCCATGATCAGATCGACCACAGCTGGAACTTCAACTTCGGTCGGATCCATGGCGCTTTTTGGCTGCGGGGCCTCTTCAGTGAAGGGATCCTCCTGGACTGAAGGTGTGTGGATGTGTTCCAAAAACACATTGCTGGGAATGGCTCCTCTTTTGGAACCTATTTTTGCCAAATCATCAGCTGCTTGATTTTTCAGTCGGGGTATGTAGTGAAGCTCTAACCCCTCGAATTTCTTCTCCAGCTTTCTTACTGCATTGCAATAGCCAGTCATGGCTGGACTTCTGACATCCCATTCCTTCATCACCTGATTAACCACCAAATCTGAATCGCCATAGACCATGAGGCAACGGACGCCGAGTGAGATGGCCATGCGTAACCCATATAAAAGTGCTTCGTATTCTGCTTCGTTATTGGAGGAATCGAAGTGGATTTGAAGAACATATCTGAGTTTATCTCCTCTGGGGGATACCAACACCACTCCGGCACCGGAACCACTCAACATCTTGGAGCCGTCGAAGAACATAGTCCAATGCTCCGAGTGAATCTGAGTCAGCAGCTGCTGTTCAATCCACTCGGCGACGAAATCTGTGATTGCCTGGGACTTGATAGCTTTCTTTGCCTCGAACTTGATATCTAGGGGAAGGAGTTCAATCACCCATTTTGCCACTCGACCGGTCGCATCCCTGTTATGCAGGATCTCTGACAATGGAGTGTCGCTGATGACTGTAATGGAATGATCAGAGAAGTAGTGAGCAACTTTCTTAGTGGTCATATAAATCCCATATACAAGCTTCTGATAGTGAGGATATCTTTGCTTTGATGGGGTCAAGACTTCAGAAATATAATATACTGGGCGCTGAACTTTGAAGGTTTTCCCTTCCTCTTCCCGCTCGACCGTAAGTACCGTACTGACGACTTGTCCTGTGGCTGCGATGTAAAGCAGCAAAGGCTCCTTGCTGATTGGGGCAGCAAGCACCGGCTAGGTGGAGAGCAGAGCTTTGAGCTCTGCAAATGCTGCATCAGCTTCAGGAGTCCACTCGAACTTGTCGGACTTCTTCATCAATCAGTAAAGAGGCAATGCCTTTTCACCGAGACGAGATATGAATCGACTTAGGGCGGCCAAGCAACCAGTAAGCTTCTGGACGTCGTGCACTCGCACAGGGCTTTTCATTTGGAGTATAGTGCCAACTTTTTCTGGATTGGCGTCGATTCCCCGTTCGGAAACGAGAAAACCGAGTAACTTTCCGCCAGGGACCCCGAATGTGCACTTTGATGGGTTAAGCTTGATATCATACCTCCTGAGGTTGGCAAAGGTTTCAGCAAGGTCAGTCAGCAGGTCAGAACCCTTCCATGACTTGACCATGATATCATCCATGTATGCTTCTACATTTCGGCTGATTTGAGTGAGTAAACACTTCTGAATCATCCTCATGAATGTAGCTCCGGCATTCTTGAGGCCGAACGGCATGGTAACATAACAGAAGCACCCAAATGGAGTGATGAAAGCTGTCTTGATCTCGTCAGGTCCATACAGACGGATCTGATGGTACCCAGAATAGGCGTCCAAGAAAGACAGTCGCTCACATCCCGCAGTCGAGTCGACTATCTGGTCGATGCGGGGGATAGGAAAATGATCTTTTGGGCAGGCCCGATTGATATGTTTAAAATCAATGCACATGCGAAGTGACTTGTCCTTCTTGGGGACCATGACAACGTTGGCGAGCCACTCGGAGTGGTAGATTTCTCGGATGAACTCCGTTGCTAAGAGCTGAGCCACCTCCTCGCCAATAGCCTTTCTCTTTTGGACGGCGGACCGTCGGAGATGTTCCTTGACAGGTTTTACTTTTGAGTCGACTCTCAGGCGATGCTTAGCCAGCTCCCTGGGAACACCTGGCATGTCAGAAGGCTTCCATGCGAAAATGTCCCAGTTCTCACGGAGGAACTGGATGAGCGCTTCTTCCTATTTGGAGTCGAGTGTTGTCGAGATATGAGTCGGAATGGTGCTAGGGTCGGTCGGGTGGATGTGAGCTGTCTTTGTATCGCCAGTCGACTGGAAAGATGACTCTGTAGCGGGCTTCTTGGCTCACAACAGATCACTCGGGTCTGCAGTCTTCTGGTATTCCTGCAACTCCACCACTGCCATCTGCGCGTCGGTGATCTTCGAACCTTTCTGAAAACATTCTTCCGCTTTCTTCCGATTGCCCGTAATGGTGATCACACCTTTGGGGCCAGGCATCTTCAATTTGAGATATACGTAACATGGTCGGGCCATGAAGCGTGCATAAGCCGGCCTGCCCAAAATAGCGTGATAGGCACTCTGGAAGTCTACAACTTCAAATGTCAACTTTTCTTTGCGGTAATTCTTGGAATCACCGAAAACCACATCAAGAGCAATTTGGCCGAGTGATTCAGCCTTCTTCCCAGGAATGACTCCATGGAAACTCATGTTGCTGGCACTAAGTCTGGACATCAGAATGCCCATCCCTTTCAACGTCTCAGTGTATAATATGTTCAAACCGCTGCCACCATCCATCAGGACTTTGGTCAGTCGAGTGCCTTCAACAACTGGGTCGACCACCAAAGCTTGCCTCCCAGGGGTGGCGATGTGTGTTGGGTGGTCGGACTGGTCGAATGTTATGGTAGTCTGAGACCATTTCAGGTAACTAGGTGTCGCCGGAGCGACCATATTCACCTCTCGGTTAATAACTTTCAGTCGACTTTTGCTCTCAACATCAGCAAAAATCATCAGGGTGGAATTGACTTGAGGGTATCCGTCATCACTGTCCTCTTTGTCCTCGACCTTGTCTGACTCCTTTTCCTTACCCTTGGGCTGCTTGCCCTGGAACTGCTGGATCAAGGGTAGACACTGCCAAGTGGTATGTTTCGGGTAAATAAAATTACCCTCTTCATCTTTCTTTGTGTGGACGAGACATGGTAAGTCCAACACATCATTTCCCTCCTGGTCTTTAACCTTTTTGGGGTTCCAAGGCCCTTTAGGTTTCCCTTTAGACTTCCCTTGGGCCAAAGCTAAAGCTTCCCTGGGAGCCGCTGGCTCGGCCTTCCGCTTTTGTTTCCGATTGGAATTGCCTCCGGTTTCTTGGACGATTGACTTGAGCTTGCCACTCCTGAGTTGATCCTCATCTTCACCATTAGCGTACTTGGTGGCAATCTCCATCATCCGATTCAGGGACATATATCCGGTTCGACCAAATTTCAAATTCAGTTCTCTGTACTTGACGCCTTCCTTGAAGGCACAAACTGCTTGGTGGTCAGGCATGTTCTCCATCGAGTGATGTAACGTGATCCATCTATGGATGTAATCCCTCAAAGTTTCATTCGGCTTTTGCACACAAGACCGCAGTTCCGTCAGTCCTGCTGGTCGCTTGCATGTGCCTTCAAATGTGGTGACGAACACTCGGGAGAGATCTTCCCAAGTGTAAATGCTGCTAGGCGCTAACTGGTTTAGCCACGCTCTGGCCGAGCCCTCCAACATGAGAGGCAGGTGCTTCATGGCCACTTCATCATTGCCGCCGCCAATCTGGACGGCCACTCGGTAGTCCTCAAGCCAAGTATCGGGCTTGGACTCGCCAGTGAACTTGCTGACTCCAGTCGCCAACCTGAAATTGGGAGGAATCACAGCAGCCCTGATGGCTCTACTAAAGCACTCTGGCCTCGAAACATGTACTCTGCTGCTGGCAAGAGCATCTCTGTCGTGGCCTTCTTGGTGAGCCCTGTTCCTGTCGACCAAACCTTGGACGAGGATGGATCTCGCGTCAAAGCCTGGCCCTCTGGGGTCGACTGGAATCCTTCGCCCACCACTATGAGGGCGCCCGTCATCCTGCTGGCGAGGCACATACGACCCGCTCCTCGGGGGAGGCGTGGGCACTCGACGTCGACCGTCACGGTCGACTCGGTGATCATACTGCTCATGGTTCCCATACTGGTCCCGCCGGTCTCCACGTCCTTCATGCCTCGGGGGCGATCTCGGGCTGTGGGCCGACTGGACTGTGTCCGCGGCAACGGACCTGCTGTGAATTCTGTTCCACGACTGAGAAACAGCGGAATTATGATCTCCTGCTGCCCGGAGTAACGCTCTGATCTGCAGCAAGCCTCTGCCAGCCTCCGACTGGGAAGGATGAATCGACTCCGCTATACGGGCCGCATCTGCTAAATTCTGAATCGGAGTCCGATATACCTGCGGGGGTGGGAAGAGCTGACGTCGACTGGATTCGGGAACCCGTCGTCGCGCACGCTCGTCGAGTGCTCGCTGGAGATTCTCCAGTCGAGCGCGCTCAGCCAAGTTTGCCAGGCGCGCGTCCTCCAAGGCGCGAGCCTCGGGGGTTTCTCCAACGATAGGAGTGTGCAGCGCATCCACATTCCGGCGGCGAAGTTCTTCTCTCTGCAGCGACGTGAGAGGCTCGGGAAGATACTCCTCATGGGGACGCGATGGGTCGCCTCCTCCTGCTCCTCCGTCGGTGCGGGTAAAACCGGGGGGACTAGGCGGTCTGTCGACCATCAGAACCTCCGCCGCTGGATCGCTGCTGTCGCACTCGGATGCAGTCTCTTCGGAGCCAGTCGAACAGGCCGTAGAGGGATTCGTCGGGCTCGATCGCCGTGACTTGAGGGGTGGCCGACTGACGGGCCACCGCGTGTCTCACCCACCGCTGAAGTCTCGACCGACCGGAGCGCTTGCGCCAGTGGGAAACGGGGAGGGAGGACAACACAGGAGCCGACTGGTAGGGGGTCGACGGTTGCCCCAGGAGAACGCCGCGGACGCACGCGCTAAAGTGCGTTGCCCCGTGGACAGGGAGCGCGTCCACGTCGAGCGGAGCCTCCTGAAGCCAGGCGGAGTCGTCGGCGATGAACGTGAGCGCGCCGAGACGGATCTCGCGGCCCTCCACCAAAACTCCATCGAAAACCATGATGATTCGGGGCGGAAAAGATTGCAACTCCTCCAACAAAACGCTAAAACACCATCCCCACGGTGGGCGCCAACTGTCGTGGTTCTAAGTCTGACAGTAATGTAGGGGGGTAAGTATGGAGAGGCGATATCTTAGCTATGGAGAAGTTGTAAGGACGCAAGGTTTACGAGTTCAGGCCCTTCTCGGAAGAAGTAAAAACCCTATGTCTCGAAGCCCGGAGGCGGTCGACTGGATTATGTGAGTGTGAGTTACAGAGGTGCGAACCCTTGTCTCGGAGGAGGGGGTGGCTTATATAGAGTGCGCCAGGACCCCAGCCAGCCCACGTTACAAAGGGTTCAATGTACATTAAGGCAGGGCGTTACTGGTAACGCTAGTAATAAAGTGCTATGATGACCATAAGAGCTACTTAATGACCGACCGTTAGCGTGCAGAGCGACTTTAGGTCTCCTGGCCGTCGAGTGGTTGGATCTTGGTCGAGTAATTGCTTCTTAGTCGAATGTCTTCGAGTCTGTCGAGTGGAACACCTCCAAGTCGATTGAAAGGTGACTTATTCTAGAGGTGTCCTTGGCTAGGGCAATTAGGACAGGCCCGTGACCCTACCCTAGGTACATAGCTTCATCAGGCGGCGAGGGAGGGGCCGCACTACGTCCCCGACAGCCCACTCTGGGAGCCGTACTTCCGCCGCCGTCACGCCGAGCAGCTCGAGGCCACCAACGGCGTCGTGCCCTCCGGCAGGCTCAACTCCGAGGGGCGGCGCCGATGGTGGGGCATGCCCGGCCGCACGCTTGAAGCCGTCCTCGAGTACATCGAGGGCGGCAACACACCGAGGCTGGAGTACCCCTCCCCCCGTCCTTCTCTCACCGTCGTGGGAGCTCGTGGACGCCGAGGCGCATGGACCCCGGGGCGTCCTCCTCCTCGTCCGGTCGGTCGACCGGCTCTCCCTGCCTCCGCCCCGTCAAGCCGGAGCCCCAGGACACGCCTGTCAGCCGGCGCACCCGCAGCTCCGGTATCCGCATCGCCGACTCCACCCCCGCTTCCGGGCGCCTCGTCCTCGTCGTGCCCAAGCCGGAGCCTAGTCTCCCCCTGGAGTACGAGGAGATAGCCCGGCGCGACTTCTCCGACGCGGACGCCCTGCGGTGGGCGCGCGACGACTACCTCTGGACGGAGATGACCCGGCAGACCCGGGCCCTGGAGGAGATCGCCGCCCGCAAGCATGGGCGCGAGGACGAGCACGGCGTCGTGATCCTCGACAGCGACGACGACGAGGACGCCGTCGGACCGTCCAACCCGCCGCGCCAACCGGGGAAGGGTTGCAGCAGGGACGGCGGCGACGACGACGACGGCGGCGACTACACGCGATTCTACAGCCTCCTCAGCATGTAGAACTGCAAGAGCGGCGGGCGGCGAGGAGCGGCGAGGCGAGCGAGACGACGGACGGGCCTAGTAGTGTGTTTTTTCCTTTTTGTAAAATACTTTAAATATGTGTGAGCGGGCGTGTTTGCGCCGTGTTTGGTTGAATTTGGTTTGAAGTCGCCGAAATATGCATAAACTCCCTGTGTTTGTGCCGTTCAAAAAAAATTCCGTGGGCATCACGACTAGATGACATCATGCCCCCAGCGCGCGTTTTGCGTTGGTGCGTCCCAGGGGTGATTTTTAGCGTCTCCTGAGAGCCAACGGCTGGAGATGCTCTTAGTACACCTTCCGTCAATGCACTTTGGCACCTTCCGCCAAACCAGTACTCCCTCCATTCCAAAATGTAGTGCTTTTTCTATCCACGTGCTTTAACTTTGACCATAAATTTAACTATCAAGACTGATTGCGGCGGGAGTAAAAATTATATCGGTGAATTCGTATTCGAAAGAAGTTTTCAATTATATAATTTTTTCTTCCGCCGCAGTTGGTCTCGTTGGTTAAATTTACGGTCAAAGTTGAACCTCGGGAAGTGCAGGCGCACTATATCTTGAAAGGGAGGGAGTATCATTAGTTTTAAGTTTTAGTATCATTCCGCCAAATTGTGCAGTAATTAGTTGCTTTCTGTCATTTCTCACTTTGGTTTTATTAGCCTCCGCCAAACAGCTACACATGCTAATAGCAGGAGCCAGCGGCTAATTGCTCTCTTTCCACCAAATACCAGCGTCCTTCCGGTTCGCCGAAAAAAGTACATCTGTATCCCTCGGCGGACCAATACAGATATTCATTGGATGGCTCGACACGTTCAGACCGTGTGGACCGGACGGATACGGGGTTTGAGAGTCTACTTTAAAGATGCCTTAATTAGTACAACATTTTAGTGAATGCTTGTATCTCAATAATAAATGAACACTTGTATCTCGAAGCAGATACTCACTCCATACCCTTATACAAGGTCGTTTTATATTTTTATGTCTAACTTTGATTATTAGTTTTACCAACAAAAATGAGTTATATACCATAAAGAGTATTTCATTGGATGCACATTTCAAAGAACTTTTTAATGACATATAATTCATATTTTGTTGATCAACATTATAAGTCAAAGTTTGAACTGAAAAATAAAGTGACTTTATATAAGGAAACAAAGGGAGTAACATCATATAATGATGTGCATGGCGATCTTACAGCGGTGTGGATATCAGATTGTTTCTCAAATGGTAATTGAACGGTACAACAACTACGCACAGGTATCAGGGTCATGTGGAGTAACAGCAAAGGGAATGACAAGGCGACAAGGAGGCCACGTGAGCAATGCACCTCCCTGCCTCGAGTAATGACCATAAGCCCTAGAGTCACCAATCAAGACTCGCCAGAAATTAAGGGCTTACTGTCCTGACACCTAGTTGTCTATTGTAGTTGGTAGTAAAAATTAGTACGAAGCCTTACTTTTTTTAGGAAAAATGTCGTAAACCCGACTTTAAATTAATAAAATCACCAACTGTCAACATAGTCTTGCAAACACCAACGGCAAGCAATAAAACACCTAAGAAGACAAGTTAAAAGCGACTGACAGGCTACAACCGGCAGAAAGGCATGCGGGCAGAGAAGAGAATGCATGACAAAAGGTAGACGGCGACGTAGCAAAGCCCCAACTACAGCTGGCTGGCCAGATCCCTGTCCAAGATAGAGTTCGCTGCTGTCCGCACATGAGAGATCAAGAGCTCCACACCCGCCACGTTCTCGCTCTTAGTCAGAGATGTCCACTGCTGCAATAAAATAGACATTTTGAAAATGCAGTCAACCGGTTTGTTAGGGAATGCCTGTTTAATGGTAAGTTTGTTTCTGGTAGCCAACAGGGTCCAACACAAGGCGGAAAAGCCAACCCTAAACACACGCTTGACCGGGGCGACAAGATTAGTGACAAGGGGTCGAAGTTACCCAAAACAAGTGGGAGCCCAAGACACCCCAAGCCAGTGGCAGCTCGAGAATATCAGAGTAAGAGGGCACCAAAACATGATATGATTAGTATCTTCAGGTTGCCCACAGAGGGAACAAAACTCGTAGCCAGGCCAATTTCTTTTCCTAATTTGATCCATGGCCGGCAGCCACCCACGAATGCCTACCACATAAAAATTTTGATCTTGGGAGGAATGTGGGCCTTCCAAACCAAATTGAAACTAGACATAGGAACTCCAGAGACCAACTGACGATAACACGACTTCACAGGAAAACGACCACGACGAATGAGGCCAAGAGACCACATCAGGAGACTCTGAGAGCACGTGGAAAACATCAGCAAGACGGTGCTAATCATCCAGCTCTTCAGGAGACAGGGACCGCCAACCGAGGTCCCACTGTCCGGCCGTGAGCTCCGCGATGGAGATTGAGGGGAAGGCGACAAAATAGAAAATAAAAAGGAAGGAAGCCGCCAGGGGACCATCCCCAGTCCACCAGTCCAGCCAAAACCTAACAAACGAACCACCGCCTACATAAAATTTAACGAGAGCCCTAAATTCGTCTTGAACTTTAAGAAGTTGCCGCCAGAATTGAGAACCGCCCGACCCAGACACCATCAACGGGCTGGAGGACGGGAAGTATATAGCCTTAAGAATACAAAGCCAAAGTTCTTTAGGGTCGGCCGACAGAATGCGGCACCACCATTCAAGAATAAGGCATTTGTTCATAGTAGAGGTATCCACAATACCCAACCCCCAAGGTTTTTGGCCAATAGATCATCTTACAGTTGACCATCCTATATTTCTTTTTGTTGACAACAGAATTCCAAAAGAAACCACTCCTATGCTTATGAAAGCCTGTGTGGATACCTTCCAGAAGACGATAAAAACCAAGGAACATAGGTAGAGAGGAGAGGCACGCATTGATGAGACACACCTTACTAGTCGTCGAGTTGTACCGCCCCCTCCAGGGCATGATTCGATTACCAATCTTGGTTATCGAGAACACAAGATCTTTCACTAGCAGTTTAAGGGGAGAGATTGGGAGACCAAGTACTTGAAAGTAAAAGACTCAAGTTTGTAGTTGAGGAGGTTAGCCACCTTGCATGCCTCCTTAATGGGGGTACCCAAAACTAGAACTTCACTCTTAGAAATATTAATCCTAAGCCCGGAGGCTCTGATACGTCTCCAACGTATCTATAATTTTTGATTGCTCCATGCTATATTATCTACTATTTTGGACATTATTGGGCTTTATTATCCACTTTTATATTATTTTTGGGACTAACCTATTAACCGGAGGCCCAGCCCAGAATTGCTGTTTTTTTGCCTATTTTAGGGTTTCGAAGAAAAGTAATATCAAACGGAGTCCAAACGGAGTGAAATCTCCAGGAACGTGATTTTCTCACCGAACATGATTCAGGAGACTTGGACCCTACGTCAAGAAATAAAGGAGGAGGCCACGAGTAGGGGGGCGCGCCTACCCCCCCAGGCGTGCCCTCCACCCTCGTGGGCCCCCTGTTGCTCCATCAACGTACTCCTTACTCCTATATATACCTACGTACCCCCAAACGATCAGAGACAGAGCCAAAACCCAAATTCCACCGCCGTAACTTTCTGTATCCATGAGATCCCATCTTGGCGCATGTTCCGGAGCTCCGCCGGAGGAGGCATCCATCATGGAGGGCTTCTACATCAACACCATAGCCTCTCCGATGAAGTGTGAGTATTTTACCTTAGACCTTCGGGTCCATAGTTATTAGCTAGATGGCTTCTTCTCTCTTTTTGTATCTCAATACAATGTTCTCCCCCTCTCTTGTGGAGATCTATTCGATGTAATCTTCTTTTTGCGGTGTGTTTGTTGAGACCGATGAATTGTGGGTTTATGATCAAGATTATCTATGAACAATATTTGAATCTTCTCTGAATTCTTTTATGTATGATTGGTTATCTTTGCAAGTCTCTTCGAATTATCAATTTGGTTTGGCCTACTAGATTGATCTCTCTTGCAATGGGAGAAGTGCTTAGCTTTGGGTTCAATCTTGCGGTATCCTTTCCCAGTGACAGTAGGGGCAGCAAGGCACATATTGTATTGTTGCCATCGAGGATAACAAGATGGTTTTTTCATCATATTGTATGAATTTATCCCTCTATATCATGTCATCTTGCTTAAGGCGTTACTCTGTTTTCATGAACTTAATACTCTAGATGCATGCTGGATAGCGGTCGATGAGTGGAGTAGTAGTAGTAGATGCAGGCAGGAGTTGGTCTACTTGTCTCAGACATGATGCCTATATACATGATCATACCTAGATATTCTCATAACTATGCTCAATTCTGTCAATTGCTCAACAGTAATTCGTTCACCCATCGTAAAATACTTATGCTCTTGAGAGAAGCCACTAGTGAAACCTATGGCCCCCGGGTCTATCTTCATCATATTAATCTTCCAATGCTTAGTTATTTCCTCTGCTTTTTACTTTGCTTTTTATTTTACTTTTCATCTTTATCAAAAAAATACCAAAAATCTCATCTTATCATATCTATCAGATCTCACTCTCGTAAGTGGCCCTATAGGGATTGACAACCCCTATTTGCGTTGGTTGCGAGGATTTATTTGTTTTGTGCAAGTACGAGGGACTCGCGCGTAGCCTCCTACTAGATTGATACCTTGGTTCTCAAAAACCGAGGGAAATACTTACGCTACTTTGCTGCATCATCCTTTCCACTTCAAGGAAATCCAACGCAATGCTCAAGAGGTAGCAAGAAGGATTTCGTGTGCCGTTGCCGGGGAGTCTACGCAAAAGTCAACATACCAAGTACCCATCACAACCCTTATCTCCCGCATTACACTATTTTCCATTTGCCTCTCATTTTCCTCTCCCCCACTTCACCCTTGCCGTTTTATTCGCCCTCTCTTTCTCTATTTGCCTCTTTTTGCCTATTGCACTTTCTGCCGTTATGTCTGAAATTGGGGAAATTATTGTCGATATGGACAATAATAATGTCATGAAAAATTCTGACGCTCTTGCTGAAGAACCACCTATCTTACATACAAAAAAATTCCGTATTGGTAGTGGTAATATTATTGGAAAAGGAGTTATCCAAGATTTCTTTACTTGTGCCGGTGCTTTGCCTTCTATGGGTAGTTCTATCCTTCATAGAACTAGTAGTCTTGCGGACGCTATTGCCATGCTTGTAGTTGAACTTGAAAGACAATTCATGCACATGCACCCTTGCATACAAAGGATTTTCCTAGAATTTTCTAATATTGAGCATTCTTCTGCTAAGCGTGCCGCTACGATCTTTTTGGCTCATGAGTTCAGATTCATAATAAAAGAGGCCAAAGAAATCTTTGCACATTATAGGGTGGACGCTTGCCGTCCTCCCATAGAGGCTATCCATTTTGATCGAGAAGAAATAATGTGTTTTCAATCCCTAGACTATGTTGCTTTCAATGAAAATCTTAGAAAAAGGGTTCCTACCAATGTTTTAGTTGATAGAATTTCTGAACTTAATGACGATTTGGCCATTCAAAATAATGAACTAGGATATTCTCTTGAGTTTAGGCTCACAAAGTTCTGTCAAAAGAATACTTACAATGATGAATTGGTTGTGCAATACAAAGGGCCAAAGGAGGAACCTATACCTCCCAAGGTTGATCTTGGGGACTTTTTGAAGGAAATATGCCCTAGAGGCAATAATAAAGTTATTATTTATTTCCTTATATCATGATAAATGTTTATTATTAATGCTAGAATTGTATTAACCGGAAACATAATACATGTGTGAATACATAGACAAATAGTATGTCACTAGTATGCCTCTACTTGACTAGCTCGTTGAATCAAAGATGGTTAAGTTTCCTAGCCATAGGCATGATTTGTCATTTGATTAACGGGATCACATCATTAGAGAATGATGTGATTGACTTGACCCATTCCGTTAGCATAGCACTTGATAGATTAGTTTGTTGCTATTGCTTTCTTCATGATTTATACATGTTCCTATGACTATGAGATTATGCAACTCCCGTTTACCGGAGGAACACTTTGTGTGCTACCAAACGTCACAACGTAACTGGGTGATTATAAAGGTGCTCTACAGGTGTCTCCGAAGGTACTTGTTGGGTTGGTGTATTTCGAGATTAGGATTTGTCACTCCGATTGTCGGAGAGGTATCTCTGGGCCCTCTCGGTAATGCACATCACCTAAGCCTTGCAAGCATTGCAACTAATGAGTTAGTTGTGGGATGATGTATTACGGAACGAGTAAAGAGACTTGCCGGTAACGAGATTGAACTAGGTATTGGAATACCGACGATCGAATCTCCGGCAAGTAATATACCGATGACAAAGGGAACAACGTATGTTGTTATGCGGTTTGACCGATAAAGATCTTCGTAGAATATGTAGGAACCAATATGAGCATCCAGGTTCCGCTATTGGATATTGACCGGAGACGTGTCTTGGTCATGTCTACATAGTTCTCGAACCCGTAGGGTCCGCACGCTTAAAGTTCGGTGACGATTGTAATTAGGGTTTTTGTGTTTTGATGTACCGAAGGTTGTTTGGAGTCCCGGATGTGATCACAGACATGACGAGGAGTCTCGAAATGGTCGATACATATAGATTGATATATTGGAAGCCTATATTAGGATATCGGAATCGTTCGGGTGAAATCGGGATTTTACCGGAGTACCGGGGGGTTATCGGAACCCCCTGGGGGTTAATGGGCCTACATGGGCCCTAAGGGAGAAGAGGAGGGTCGGCCAGGGCAGGCCGCATGCCCCCTCCCCTTAGTCCGAATAGGACAAGGAAGGGGGGGGGGGCGCCCCTCTTTCCTCTTTCCCCCTTCCCCTTTCCTTCTCCAACAAGGCAAGAGGGGGAGTCCTACTCCTGGTGGGAGTAAGACTCCTCCAGGCGCACCCCTAGGGGCCGGCCGCACCTCCCCCCTCCCTCCTTTATATATGGGGGCAGGGGGCACCCCATGACACACAAGTTGATCTTCGTGATCGTTCCTTAGCCGTGTGCGGTGCCCCCTTCCATCATATTCCACCTCGGTCATATCGTAGCAGTGCTTAGGCGAAGCCCTGCGTCGGTAGAACATCATCACCGTCATCACACCGTCGTGCTGACGAAACTCTCCCTCAACACTCGGCTGGATCGGAGCTCGAGGGACATCACCGAGTTGAACGTGTGCAGAACTCGGAGGTGCCGTACGTTCGGTACTTGGATCGGTCGGATCGGGAAGACGTACGACTACTTCCTCTATGTTGTGTCAACGCTTCCGTTGCCGTCTACGAGGGTACATAGACAACACTCTCCCCTCTCGTTGCTATGCATCACCATGATCTTGCATGTGCATAGGAAATTTTTTGAAATTACTACGTTCCCCAATAGTGGCATCCGAGCCAGGTTTTTATGCGTTGATGTAATATGCACGGGTAGAACACAAGTGAGTTGTGGGCGATATAAGTCATACTGCTTACCAGCATGTCACACTTTGGTTCGGCGGTATTGTTGGATGAAGCGGCCCGGACCGACATTACGCGTACACTTACGCAAGACTGGTTTTACCGCCGTGCTATGCACACAGGTAACTAGTGGTTGTCAGTTTCTCCAACTTTAGTTGAACCGAGTGTGGCTACACCCGGTCCTTGAGAAGGTTAAAACAACACCAACTTGACAAACTATCGTTGTGGTTTTGATGCGTAGGTAAGAACGGTTCTTGCTCAGCCCATAGCAGCCACGTAAAACTTGCAACAACAAAGTAGAGGACGTCTAACTTGTTTTTGCAGGGCATGTTGTGATGTGATATGGTCAAGACGTGATGAGATATAAGTTGTTGTATGAGATGATCATGTTTTGTTGAAGTTATCAGCAATTGGCAGAAGCCTTATGGTTGTCTCTTCATTGCATAAGATGCAAGTGCCAAATAATTGCTTTACTTTATCGCTATGCGGTAGCAATAGTTGTAAGAGCAATAGTTGGTGAGACGACCATGTGACGACACATTGATATAGATCAAGATGATGGAGATCATGGTGTCATGCCAGTGATGATGGAGATCATGACGATGTTTTGGAGATGGATATCAAAGGCACAAGATGATGATGGCCATATCATGTCACATATTTTGATTGCATATGATGTTTATCTTTTATGCATCTTATCTTGCTTTAATTGACGGTAGCATTATAATATGATCTCTCACTAAATTTCAAGATAAAAGTGTTCTCCCTGAGTATGCACCGTTGCCAAAGTTCGTCGTGCCCAGACACCACGTGATGATCGGGTGTGATAAGCTCTACGTCCATCTACAACGGGTGCAAGCCAGTTTTGCACATGCAGAATACTCAGGTTAAACTTGACGAGCCTAGCATATAACAGATATGGCCTCGGAACATGGAGACCAAAAGGTCGAGCGTGAATCATATAGTAGATATGATCAACATAGTGATGTTCACCATTGAAACTACTCCATCTCACGTGATGATCGGACATGGTTTAGTTGATATGGATCACGTGATCACTTAAAAGATTAGAGGGATGTCTGTCTAAGTGGGAGTTCTTAAGTAATATGATTAATTGAACTTAGTCCTGGTAGTATTAGCATATCTATGTTGTAGATCAATAGCTCGCAATGTTGCTCCCAGTTTATTGTGTTCCTAGAGAAAAATTACATTGAAAAATGTTAGTAGCAATGATGCGGATTGGATCCGTGATCTGAGGATTATCCTCATTGCTGCATAGAAGAGTTATGTCTTTGATGCATCGCTAGGTGACAGACCTATTGCAGGAGTAGAGGCAGACATTATGAACATTTGGCTAGATCAATATTATGACTACTTGATAGTTTAGTGCACCATGCTTAACGGCTTAGAGTCGGGACTTCAAAGATGTTTTGAATGTCATGGACCATATGAGATGTTTCAGGAGTTGAACTTAATATTTCAAGAAAATACCCGAGTTGAGAGATATGAAGTCTCCAACAAGTTCTATAGCTAAAAAGATGGAGGAGAATAGCTCAAGCAGTGAGCATGTGCTCAGATTGTCTGGGTACTACAATCACTTGAATCAAGTGGGAGTTAATCTTCCAGATAAGATAGTGATTGATAGAATTCTCTAGTCACCATCACCAAGTTAGTAGAACTTCGTGATGAACTATGATATGCAAGGGATAACGGAAACGATTCCCAAGCTCTTCGTAATGCTGAAAACAACGAAGGTAGAAATCAAGAAAAATATCAAGTGTTGATGGTAGACAAGACCACTAGTTTCAAGAAAAGGGCAAAGGGGAGAAGGGGAACTTCAAGAAGAACGGCAAGCAAGTTGCTGCTCAAGTGAAGAAGCCCAAGTCTGGTCCTAAGCCTGAGACTAAGTGCTTCTACTGCAAAGGGACTGGTCATTGGAAGCGGAACTGCCCCAAGTATTTGGCGGATAAGAAGGATGGCAAAGTTAACAAAGGTATATTTGATATTCAGATTACTGATGTGTATTTCACTAGTGTTCGTAGCAACCCCTCGGTATTTGATACTGGTTCAGTTGCTAAGAGTAGTAACTCAAAACAGGAGTTGCAGAATGAACAGAGACTAGTTAAGGGTGAAGTGATGATGTGTGTTGGAAGTGGTTCCAAGATTGATATGATCATCATCGCACACTCCCTATACTTTCGGGATTAGTGTTGAACCTAAATAAGTATTATTTGGTGTTTGCGTTGAGCATGAATATGATTTAATCATGTTTATTGCAATACTGTTATTCATTTAAGTAAGAGAATAAATTGTTGTTCTGTTTACATGAATAAAACCTTATATGGTTACACACCCAATGAAAATGGTTCGTTGGATCTCGATCGTAGTGATACACATATTCATAATATTGAAACCAAAAGATGCAAAGTTAATAATGATAGTGCAACTTATTTGTGGCACTGCCGTTTAGGTCATATTGGTGTAAAGCGCATGAAGAAACTCCATGCTGATGGACTTTTGGAATCACTTGATGCTTGCGAACCATGCCTCATGGGCAAGATGACTAAGACTCCGTTCTCCGGAACAATGGAGCGAGCAACTGACTTATTGGAAATAATACATACTGATGTATGCGGTCCGATGAGTGTTAAGGCTCACGACAAGTATCGTTATTTTCTGACCTTCATAGATGATTTGAGCAGATATGGGTATATCACTACTGGAATCAGCTAATTTGCCATCTGCCAGCTCTTTGCCGTCTGCTAGCTGACGGCAAAGAAGCTCTTTGCCATCAGCTACCAAAAAGCAGACGGCAAAGATCAGGCTGACGGCAAAGAAGCTCTTTGTCGTCCGCCTGATCTTTGCCGTCCGCCAGCAGACGGCAAAGAATCTTTGCCGTCAGCTGGCAGACGGCAAAGAGAGAGGTGGCCCCCACCCCCCGCCCATTTGGGAAAAACTTAACGGCCCACCTCTTTGCCGTCTGCCAGCAGACGGCAAAGAGGCAAAAGGGCGGACGGCAAAGAGGGGCGGACGGCAAAGAGGGCAGTATCTAACGGCCCGTACCCCCCCCGCCCCTCTCTGTTCTCTCCTCGCCCCGCCACCACTTCCCACCCCACCGCCGCCGCCGCCGCCCGCCGCGCGCCGCCGCCTCTCGCCCCCCCCCCCCCCGCCCGCCGCCCCGTCGCCCCGCCGCCGCCCCGTCGCCCCCCCGCCCTGGCCCCACGCCGCCCCGCCCCCCCGCCGCCCCGGCGCCCCTGCCGCCCCCGCGCCTCAGCCGCCCCGGCACCCCGGCCAGCTCCTCCACCGCCCCGCCCCCCTCCTCCATCGGCCCTGCCCCAGGTGAGCCCCCCTCCTTTTTTCTGTTTTTTTCTTTTTTTTAGTTTTAGTTTAGATTTAGTTTTAGTTTTAGTTTTAGGTTTAGTTTTAGTTTAATTTTAGGTTTAGATTTAGTTTTTTCCTTTTTTCTGTTTTATTAGTTTTAGGTTTATGTTTAGTTTAGATTTAGTTTTAGTTTTAGTTTTAGGTTTAGTTTAGTTTGAGGAAAGAAGAAGAAGAAGAGAAAAAGAGGAGAGGAGGAGAAGAAGAAGAGGAAAAAGGAAAGGAAGAAGAAGAAGAGGAGGAGGAGAAGAAAAAAGAAGAAGAGGAAGAAGAAGAAGAAAAAGAGGAGAGGAGGAGAAGAAGAAGAGGAAAAAGGAAAGAAGAAGAAGAAGAAGAAGAAGAAGAAGAAGAAGAAGAAGAAGAAGAAGAAGAAGAAGAAGAAGGAAGAAAAGGAAGAAAAGGAAGAATAGGAAGAAGAAGAAAAGGAAAAAAGAGGAAAAACCCCGACCCGACACGGCACCCCGACCAGACACGGCACCCCAACCCCGACACGACACCCCGACCCCTAGACCCCGACCCCGACACCCCGACCCCGACCCCGACACCCCGACCCCGAGCCCTGACCCGACACCCCGACCCCGACACCGACACGGCACCCCGACCCCGACCCGGCACCCCGACCTGACACCCCGACCCCGAGACCCCGACCCCGACACCGACACGACACCCCGACACCGACACCCTGACACCACACCCACCCTTACTCCGACACCGACACCGACACGGCACCCCGACCCCGACCCGGCACCCCGACCGGACACCCCGACCCCGAGCCTGACCCGACACCCCGACCCCGAGACCCCAACCCCGACCCGGCACCCAACCCGACACCCCGACCCCGGGCCTGACCCGACACCCCGACCCCGACACTGACACGGCACCCCGACCCCGAGACCCCGACCCCGACCCCGACACCCGACCCCGAGCCGGACCCGACACCCCGACCCCGACACCGACACGGCACCCCGACCCCGACCCGGCACCCCGACCCGACACCCCGACCCCGAGACCCCGACACGGCACCCCGACACCGACAGGACACCCCGACCACCGACACCTCCCGAAAAGGTGTTCTTTGGCCTTCCAGAGGCCGACGGGGTCATATATTTGTGAATTATTAGTTAGGTCATATATTTTTCGATTTTGTTATGAAAAACATCATATATAATTGTGTTGATCGTGTAGTTTTAAATGTGCAGTTGTTTCATCGCTGCGAGGTTTGGTGTTCGACGACCTCGCCGTGCGTTTGACGAGCTCTGCCCCTTCGTTCGTGGGTGAGCACAAATGACAAGTCCTCCTCCCCCATTAATTATTTGATCTATTCCGATGAAACTTGATAGCTAGCTATATATTATTATTCATGTCGGTCTTTTTTTATGTTGTACTAATTTCGTTTACTGTTTGTCATGGCAGGTGTTGAAAGATGGTGGGCGCTGGTCGGGAGCGTGGTCTGAGGTCTTCCATTCCAGACGCACCTCTCCGCCGAGCGTTGCTGGACAGTATGGCCACACCGCCGGGCCCTTCTTCGTCGACCGCGGTGCCCAGCAGGGGACGAGGTAGGAAGAGAGGAGGTGGGGCACGTGGTCGTGGGAGAGGAGGTAGGGTGACTGCTACGGCGCCTTCCTCGCCGCCACCCCCAGCCGTTTCACCCGAGCACGTGACTGCTAGGGTGGACTCGTCCGAGGAGGAGGCTACACGGACTCCGGTCCACGAGCCTCCGGTCCACGGGTCTTGGGCCCATGAGCCTCGGGTCGACTGGCCTTCGGCCCACGAGAGTTCGGCCCACGTGACCCCGGAGGAGCACACGTCCGGATGGGGTACCTGGCCGGATCAGCCCGAGGAGCCGAGTGGCCATGCTGATGATGGCGGGGAGCCGACTGATCTTGAGGAGGAGGGGGGCACCGTCTACCAGCGTGGTGCTACACGGCTCCCGTCCGTGCCGGTGACCCGCGAGCAGAGGTGGTTGATTTTCCCTGATGGGGAGAGGTACGTAAGTGCATTTAATATTTTTGTACCTTGTGCATTCACGTTTTTTCAAATAACTAATGCGTTGGCCTTGTCATGCTGCAGGGGTTGGGACCACCATCATAGTGTCCGCCGGCCCAACTCCGTCCTTGGAGTTCTTTGCCGGCAAAACTTCCCGGGGTTTGTCACGTTGCCTGGTGAGGGTCGGCTTCCAGAGCTTGGATTGAGCTGGGAGCACTACGTGGCTGCCCCGGCCCCGCCGGATGAGATTATCGACGGTGTCGTGTGCAACACGAGGGCAGACATGGTGATCAGAAAGTTCTGGGTAATTTCTCCTTTACACATTTAAAAATATTCAACTAGCTAGTTATTAATTGTACTAATCAATATTGTCTCATTTGATTGCAGACATTCTACAGGTGTGAGGAGGGATACGAGGAGGACGCGGCACATGTTATCGAGAACGTCTGCAAGCGCCTACTCCAGAACTTACGGCACGAGGCTCGGGTGCAGGCTGTTCGAGACTACTACGCCTTGCGTGGTATCAAGAAGACCAAGCCGGCGTGCCGCGATAAGTTCCTGAGTAAGGAGCAGTACATGAAGGTAATTCTTAAGGCCTTCTCTACTTAAGTTCCTTCATTTAGTAATTCTTAGCCGTAGCGCTCAAGTTTCTATTTGCTAACTTAGGCGCCTCCGAGATGGTGTGCGGATCGGATGGATTGTTGGGAGGTGTTGGTCGATGAGTGGTGCTCACAACGATGGCTAGCCCTCCACAACGAGGCCAAGGACAAACGTGCCCAAATGGAAGGTGTGCCACACCATCAAGGCAGCTCCAACTTATATCAGTTCGGGCGCAACTGGGTATGTGGTTTGCTTCATGATTCATGCAATTCATTCATCATGCTAGCTTGAGCCCTTTAATTACTAATTTTCATTGTTTCTCTCTTTCAGGCACGCTACAATAAGGCGGATAAGGTGCCAGAGGTGTACGACCTGTATGCCATGGCCCACACTGCCTCTTTCAAGAAAGTCAAGGCTTTCTCTCAGTCTGACCTCGATGATGCAAACAACTTCACCAACATCTCCTCCCACAACAAGCTCGTGAGATATAGAGATGAGGGGAAGGCGAGGAAAGGGGAGGACTTTAACCCGAGCCAGGGTCCCATTGATCCAGAGTTGTTGATGATATCTGGTGGCGGGAGGTCCCATGGCTCCATAGCCATTGGAGATGGACTTATCCGTTGTCCTAGCACTCTCCCGGAGATCAAGGCGCGCCAGTCGAGCTCCGCTCCTGAGATAAGGCCTCGTGAACGGCCAGTGCAACTCGCCATCAAGGTTAGTGATACGTACTCAGTTATCTTTCTCCATTACATTGTGTGCGCTTCCATCAATGATTACAAATGGTCATGTGAGTGGTGTTGCAGGCTGCTATACAGAGTGAGAGAGATAGAACAGAGAAACTTCTGGCGGAGGCGGCGGAGAGGCAGCGGGAGTTGGAGGAGAGGACGACAAAGATGATGGAGGAGGAGAGGGCACGGAATGACATGCAGGCAAGGGCCATGTACGAGCTCCTTGTGGTAAGTTTCTTCTGCAGATTAGCCAAAACATTCATGTAGTGTTTGTCTCATTACTAACTAGTATGACTGAGTCGTCAAAACCAAATGTGCAGTCTGTGTGCGAGAAGACAGGTCAGACCGCTCCGCCGATGCCAGTGATTGCTCCTGGGACCACGGTGAGTTTTATTTGAATGGACATTACTTGCTAGTCTTAACATTTGAGTGTCATCATGCTAACAAGACATTGGAAATGATCTTTGGTGCAGCGTAACTCCAGACAAGCATCGCACGATCCTTCTCCAGCTACCGACACGAGCCACCCCGCTCCTACACCTCCTACATCTTGGTAAGTTTATCTAGTGTTTTGCTTAACACATGCATAAAGACCTAGACTTAGCTTTATTTCCTCCAATGCTTACCATAATGACCTAGACTTAGCTTCTTCACCTCCAAAATGACTTAATAAGCTTACTGACCTCCAAAACCATCCATTTTACCTAAGTTAGCTCTAAAACGATCTGTACTTAGCTTACTTATGTCAAAAATTGCATAATTAGCTTAGTTAGCTTATAGACGATCCATTTTACCTAAGTTAGCTCTAAAATGACCCATTTTACCTAGGTTAGCTTATAAATGATCCAGTTCATCCAAGTTAGCTCAAAAATGACCCATTTTACCTAGATTAGCTCCTAAATGATCCATTTTACCTACGTTAGCTTTAAAATGACCCATTTCACCTAGGTTAACTCCAAAATGACCAATCTTACCTAGGTTATCTCATAAACGATCCATTTCAACTAATTTAGCTCATAAACGATCCATTTCACCTAGGTTACCTAAAAAACGATCCATTTCACCTAAATTAGCTCTTAAATGATCCATTTCACCTAAGTTAGCTCAAAAAGATCCATTTCAACTAAATTAGCTCATAAATGATCCATTTCACCTAAGTTAGCTCAAAAACGATCCATTTCAACTAAGTTAGCTCATAAATGATCCATTTCATCTAAGTTAGCTAAAAAAGATCCATTTCACCTTAGTTACCTGAAAAACGATCCATTTGACCTTAGTTAGCTCATAAACGACCCATTTCAACTAAGTTAGCTCATAAATGATCCATTTCACCTTAGCTAGCTCATAAACGACCCATTTCAACTTAGTTAGCTCATATATGATCCATTTCACGTAAGTTAGCTCATAAATGACATACTCTTCTTGTTCTAGTCTTCTTCTTGTTCTACTCTTCTTGTTCTAGTCTTCTTCTTGTTCTACTCTTCTTCTTGTTCTACTCTTCTTGTTCTAACTTTCTTATTTTTCATTTTGCAGAGTTCATTCACTTGACGAAAGCTTGCATAGATGGAGTGCTCCTTATCCCTTTCTCTGTTTCTTTTGTATCGTTGAACTATGCATGTATCGTTGGATGAAACTATTGTAATATATATGGTTGGATGCCTCTATGTTGAACTTGTTATGTATGATGGAACTATGCATGTAATATATATGGTTGGATGATGAAGTTATGTGTTGGATATCTTATATGTTTGCTCTGTAATGGCCTTTTGAAATATATCTATATATGTCATCTATATTTGTGATGAAAATTGTTGGATTTAATAAAAAACAGATAAAAGAGCCAATATGCAGGCTCTTTGCCGTCTGCCACCGACGGCAACGGGCTCTTTGCCGTCTGCCGCGGACGGCAAAGAAGGCACGTGGCATCCAGCTGTGCTTCCTGGGAGCTGACCCGTTTGGTCAGTTTGCCTACAGTGGCAGATGGCAAAGACTTTGCCATCAGTGGCAGACGGCAAAGAACCTGCCATGTAGTGACGTGTAGATGACATCATACGGCGGACGGCAAAGGCCTACCGTTAGCCACTTAACGGACTGATAGCGCAATTATTGCCGTCCGCCTTCTTTGCCGTCTGCCGCGCTCTCTTTGCCGTCTGCGGCGGACGGCAAAGACTTTGCCATCAGTAGCAGACGGCAAAGTAGCTGTTTACCGAAGCCTACTTTGCCGGAGCCTTTTGCCGTCCGCGGCTGACGGCAAAGGCCTTTGCCGTCCGCCGTTCATGCCTTTGCCGTCCGCCGTGGCAGACGGCAAAGTAGCTGATTCCTGTAGTGTATCTACTTAATAAAACACAAGTTTGAAACATTTGAAAAGTTCAAGGAATTTCAGAGTGAAGTGGAGAATCATCGTAACAAGAAAATAAAAGTTTCTACGATATGATCGCAGAGGTAAAATATTTGAGTTAAGAGTTTGGCCTTCAGTTAAAACAATGTGAAATAGTTTCACTACTCACGCCACCTGGAACACCACAATGTAATGGTGTGTCCGAACGTCATAACCGTACTTTATTAGATATGGTGCGATCTATGATGTCTCTTACCGATCTACCACTATCATTTTGGGGTTATGCATTAGAGACAACTGCATTCACGTTAAATAGGGCACCATCTAAATCCGTTGAGACGACACCGTATGAACTATGGTTTGGCAAGAAACCTAAGCTGTCGTTTCTTAAAGTTTGAGGTTGCAATGCTTATGTGAAAAAATTTCAACCTCATAAGCTCAAACCCAAATCGGAGTAGTGCGTCTTCATAGGATACCCAAAAAGAAAATGTTGGGTACACCTTCTATCATAGATCCGAAGGCAAGATATTCTTTGCTGAGAATGGATCCTTTCTAGAGAAGGAGTTTCTCTCGAAAGAAGTGAGTGGGAGGAAAGTAGAACTTGATGAGGTAATTGTACCTCCTCCCTTATTGGAAATTAGTTCATCACAAAAATATGTTCCTGTGACTACTACACCAATTAGTGAGGAAGCTAATGATGATGATCATGTAACTTCAGATCAAGTTGCTACCGAACCTCGTAGGTAAACCAGAATGAGATCTGCACCAGAGTGGTACGGTAATCCTGTTCTGGAGGTCATGTTACTTGACCATGACGAGCCTACGAACTATGATGAAGCGATGATGAGCCCAGATTCCGCGAAATGGCTTGAGGCCATGAAATCTGAGATGAGATCCATGTATGAGAACAAAGTATGGACTTTGATTGACTTGCCCATTGATCGGTTAGCCATTGAGATTAAATGGATCTTCAAGAGGAAGACAAACGCTGATAGTAGTGTTACTATCTACAAAGCTAGAATTGTCGCAAAAAGGTTTTTGACAAGTTCAAGGTATTGACTACGATGAGAGTTTCTCACTCTTATCTATGCTTAAGTCTGTCCGAATCATGTTAGCAATTGCCGCATTTTATGAAATCTGGCAAATGGATAAACAAAACTGCATTCCTTAATGGATTTATTAAAGAAGAGATGTATATGATGCAACCAGAAGGTTTTGTCAATCCTAAAGGTACTAACAAAATATGCAAGCTCCAGCGATCCATCTATGGACTGGTGCAAGCATCTCGGAGTTGGAATATACGCTTTGATAAGTTGATCAAAGCATATAGTTTTATACAGACTTGCGGTGAAGCCTGTATTTACAAGAAAGTGAGTGGGAGCACTACAACATTTCTGATAAGTATATGTGAATGACATATTGTTGATCAGAGATAATGTAGAATTATTCTGCAAAGCATAAAGGAATGTTTGAAAGGAGTTTTTCAAAGAAAGACCTCGATGAAGCTGCTTACATATTGAGCATCAAGATCTATAGAGATAGATCAAGACGCTTGATAAGTTTTTCAATGAGTACATACCTTGACAAGATTTTGAAGTAGTTCAAAATGGAACAATCAAAGAAGGAGTTCTTGCCTGTGTTACAAGGTGTAAAGTTGAGTAAGACTCAAAACCCGACAACGACAAAAGATAGAGAGAGAATGAAAGTCATTCCCTATGCCTCAGCCATAGGTTCTATAAAGTATGCCATGCTGTGTACCAGACCTATTGTATACCCTGCCTTGAGTTTGGCAAGGGAGTACAATAGTGATCTAGGAGTAGATCACTGGACATTGGTCAAAATTATCCTTAGTGGAATAAGGATATGTTTCTCGATTATGGAGGTGACAAAAGGTTCGTCGTAAAGGGTTACGTCAATGCAAGTTTTGACACTGATCCAGATGACTCAAAGTCTCAATCTGGATAAATATTGAAAGTGGGAGCAATTAGCTAGAGTAGCTCCATGCAGAGCATTGTTGACATAGAAATTTGCAAAATACATACGGATCTGAATGTAGCAGACCCGTTGACTAAACTTCCCTCACAAGCAAAACATGATCACACCTTAGTACTCTTTGGGTATTAATCACATAGCGATGTGAACTAGATTATTAACTCTAGTAAACCCTTTGGGTGCTGGTCACATGACAATGTGAACTATGGGTGTTAATCACATGGTGATGTGAACTATTGATGTTAAATCACATGGCGATGTGAACTAGATTAGACTCTAGTGCAAGTGGGAGACTGAAGGAAATATGCCCTAGAGGCAATAATAAAGTTATTATTTATTTCCTTATATCATGGTAAATGTTTATTATTCATGCTAGAATTGTATTAACCGGAAACATAATACATGTGTGAATACATAGACAAATAGTATGTCACTAGTATGCCTCTACTTGACTAGCTCGTTGAATCAAAGATGGTTAAGTTTCCTAGCCATAGACATGAGTTGTCATTTGATTAATGGGATCACATCATTAGAGAATGATGTGATTGACTTGACCCATTCCGTTAGCATAGCACTTGATCGATTAGTTTGTTGCTATTGCTTTCTTCATGACTTATACATGTTCCTATGACTACGAGATTATGCAACTCCCGTTTACCGGAGGAAAACTTTGTGTGCTACCAAACGTCACAACGTAACTGGGTGATTATAAAGGTGCTCTACAGGTGTCTCCGAAGGTACTTGTTGGGTTGGCGTATTTCGAGATTAGGATTTGTCACTCCGATTGTCGGAGAGGTATCTCTGGGCCCTCTCGGTAATGCACATCACCTAAGCCTTGCAAGCATTGCAACTAATGAGTTAGTTGCGGGATGATGTGTTACGGAACGAGTAAAGAGACTTGCCGGTAACGAGATTGAACTAGGTATTGGAATACCGACGATCGAATCTCGGGCAAGTAACATACCGATGACAAAGGGAACATCGTATGTTGTTATGTGGTTTGACCGATAAAGATCTTCGTAGAATATGTAGGAACCAATATGAGCATCCAGGTTCCGCTATTGGTTATTGACCGGAGACGTGTCTCGGTCATGTCTACATAGTTATCGAACCCGTAGGGTCTGCACGCTTAAAGTTTGGTGAAGATCGTAATTAGGGTTTTTGTGTTTTGATGTACCGAAGGTTGTTCGGAGTCCCGGATGTGATCACGGACATGACGAGGAGTCTCGAAATGGTCGATACATAAAGATTGATATATTGGAAGCCTATATTTGGATATCGGAATCGTTCCGGGTGAAATCAGGATTTTACCGGAGTACCGGGGGGTTACCGGAACCCCCCGGGGGTTAATGGGCCTACATGGGCCCTAAGGAGAAGAGGAGGGCCGGCCAGGGCAGGCCGCGCGCCCCTCCCCCCTAGTCCGAATAGGACAATGAAGGGGGGGCGCCCCCTTTCCTCTTTCCCCTTCCCCTTTCCTTCTCCAACAAGGCAAGAGGGGGGAGTCCTACTCCCGGTGGGAGTAGGACTCCTCCAGGCGCACCCCTAGGGGCCGGCCGCACCTCCCCCTCCCTCCTTTATATACGGGGGCAGGGGGGCACCCCATGACACACAAGTTGATCTTCGTGATCGTTCCTTAGCTGTGTGCGGTGCCCCCTTCCACCATATTCCACCTCGGTCATATTGTAGCGGTGCTTAGGCGAAGCCCTGCGTCGGTAGAACATCATCACCGTCATCACGCCATCGTGCTGACGAAACTCTCCCTCAACACTCGGCTGGATCGGAGCTCGAGGGACGTCACCGAGTTGAACGTGTGCAGAACTCGGAGGTGCCGTACGTTCAGTACTTGGATCGCTCGGATTAGGAAGACGTACGACTACTTCCTCTACGTTGTGAAAACGCTTCCGTTGCCGGTCTATGAGGGTACGTAGACAACACTCTCCCCTCTCGTTGCTATGCATCACCTTGATCTTGCGTGTGCGTATGAATTTTTTTTGAAATTACTATGTTCCCCAACACTTTTGTCCCATTAAATTTAGCCCTTTTGATCACTTTTGCTTGCCTCAAAGAAAACTTGCTGCCGAACGTAGAGAATATGAAAAGAGTTTTAATGATCTATCTTACTATTATGGCAATACCTAGATCTATCCTTGCTTTTTATGCCTAGCTAGGGGCGTTAAACGATAGCGCTTGTTGGGAGGCAACCCAATTTTATTTTTATTCCTTGCTTTTTGCTCCTGTTTAGTAATAAATAATTTACCTAGCCTATGTTTTGTTGTGTTTTTTCTGTTTAATTAGTGTTTGTGCCAAGTAGAACCGTTGGGAAGACTTGGGGAAAGTCTTGTTATCTTGCTGTAAAAAACAGAAACTTTAGCGCTCACGAGAACTGCTGCCATTTTTATTTGGAAAGTGCTATTTAGTTAATTCTTTTTGCAGATGATTAATAGATAAATTCCTCACGTCCAGCAATTTATTTTAGAATTTTTGGGGTTCAGATCTTTCGCTAGCTACAGATTACTACAGACTGTTCTGTTTTTGACAGATTCTGTTTTTCGTGAGTTGTTTGCTTATTTTGATGAATCTATGGCTAGTAAAATAGTTTATAAACCATAGAGAAGTTGGAATACAGTAGGTTTAACACCAATATAAATAAAGAATGAGTTCATTAAAGTACCTTGAAGTGGTCTTTTATTTTCTTTCGCTAACGGAGCTCACGAGATTTTCTACTTTTAAGTTTTGTGTTGTGAAGTTTTCAAGTTTTGGGTAAAGATTTGATGGATTATGGAACAAGGAGTGGCAAGAGCCTAAGCTTGGGGATGCCCATGGCACCCCCAAGATAATGTAACGACACCTAAAAGCCAAATCTTGGGGATGCCCCGGAAGGCATCCCCTCTTTCGTCTACTTCTATCGGTAACTTTATTTGGAGCTATATTTTTATTCACCACATGATATGTGTTTTGCTTGGAGTGTATTGTATTATTTGAGTCTTTATTTGTTATTTTACCATAATCATCCTTGCTGTACACACCTTTTGAGATAGCCATACATGATTTGGAATTTGTTAGAATACTCTATGTGCTTCGCTTATATCATTTGAGTTATATAGTTTTGCTCTAGTACTTCACTTATATCTTTTAGAGCACGGTGGTGGAATTGTTTTATAGAAACTATTGATCTCTCATGTTTCACTTAGATTATTTTGAGAGTCTTAAATAGCATGGTAATTTGCTTAAATAATCCTAATATGCTTGGTATTTAAGAACAGTAAAAACTTTCTTATGAGTGTGTTGAATGCTATGAGAAGTTTGATGCTTGATAATTGTTTTGAGATATGAAGATGGTGATATTAAAGTTGTGCTAGTTGAGTAGTTGTGAATTTGAGAAATACTTGTGTTAAAGTTTGTGATTCCCGTAGCATGCACGTATGGTGAACCGTTATATGATGAAGTCGGAGCATGATTTATTTTTTGATTGTCTTCCTTATGAGTGGCGGTCGGGGACGAGCGATGGTCTTTTCCTACCAATCTACCCCCCCTAGGAGCATGCACGTAATACTTTGCTTTGATAAATTGTAGATTTTTGCAATAAGTATATGAGTTCTTTATTACTAATGTTGAGTCCATGGATTATACACACTTTTCTTCCTTCCACCATTGCTAGCCTCTCTAAATACCGCGCACCTTTCGCCAATATCATACACCCACCATATACCTTCCTCAAAACAGCCACCATACCTACCTATTATGGCATTTCCATAGCCATTCCGAGATATATTGCCATGCAACTTTCCACCGTTCCGTTTATTATGACACACCCCATCATTGTCATATTGCTTAGCATGATCATGTAGTTGAAATCGTATTTGTGGCAAAGCCACCATTCATAATTCTTTCATACATGTCACTCTTGATTCATTGCATATCCCGGTACACCACCGGAGGCATTCATATAGAGTCATATTTTGTTCTAAGTATCGAGTTGTAATTGTTGAGTTGTAAGAAAATAAAAGTGTGATGATCATCATTATTAGTGCATTGTCCTAGTGAGGAAAGGATGATGGAGACTATGATTCCCCCACAAGTCGGGATGAGACTCCGGATGAAAAATAAAAAAAAGGGGCAAAGAAAAGAGGCCATAAAAAGGGAGAAAAGGCCCAAATAAAAAATGAGAGAAATAGAGAGAAGGGACAATGTTACTATCCTTTACCACACTTGTGCTTCAAAGTAGCACCATGATATTCATGATAGAGAGTCTCTCATTTTGTCACTTTCATGTACTAGTGGGAATTTTTCATTATAGAACCTAGCTTGTATATTCCAATGATGGGCTTCCTCAAAGTGCCCTAGGTCTTCATGAGCAAGCAAGTTGGATGCACACCCACTTAGTTTCTTTTGTTGAGCTTTCATATACTTATAGCTCTAGTGCATCCGTTGCATGGCAATCCCTACTCACTCACATTGATATCTATTGATGGGCATCTCCATAGCCCGTTGATACGCCTAGTTGATGTGAGACTATCTTCTCCCTTTTTGTCTTCTCCACAACCACCATTCCGTTCCTCATATAGTGCTATATCCATGGCTCACGCTCATGTATTGCGTGAAGATTGAAAAAGTTTGAGAATGTCAAAAGTATGAAACAATTGCTTGGCTTGTCATTGGGGTTGTGCATGATTTAAATACTTTGTGTGGTGAAGATAGAGCATAGCCAGACTATATGATTTTGTAGGGATAACTTTCTTTGGCCATGTTATTTTGAGAAGACATGATTGCTTTGTAAGTATGCTTGAAGTATTATTATTTTTATGTCAATATTAAACTTTTATCTTGAATCTTTCAGATCTGAATATTCATACCACAATTAATAATAATTACATTAAAATTATGCCAAGTAGCACTTCACATCAAAAATTATCTTTTTTTATCATTTACCTACTCGAGGACGAGCAGTAATTAAGCTTGGGGATGCTTGATACGTCTCCAACGTATCTATAATTTTTGATTGCTCATGCTATATTATCTACTGTTTTGGACATTATTGGGCTTTATTATCCACTTTTATATTATTTTTGGGACTAACCTATTAACCGGAGGCCCAACCCAGAATTGATGTTTTTTTTGCCTATTTTAGGGTTTCGAAGAAAAGGAATATCAAACGGAGTCCAAACGGAATGAAACCTTCGGGAACGTGATTTTCTCACCGAACATGATCCAGGAGACTTGGACCCTATGTCAAGAAATAAAGGAGGAGGCCACGAGGTAGGGGGGCGCGCCTACCCCCCAGGTGCGCCCTCCACCCTCGTGGGCCCCCTGTTGCTCCAGCGACGTACTCCTTCCTCCTATATATACCTACGTACCCCCAAACGATCAGAGATGGAGCCAAAACCCTAATTCCACCTCCGTAACTTTCTGTATCCACGAGATGCCATCTTGGGGCGTGTTCCGGAGCTCCGCCAGAGGGGGCATCCATCATGGAGTGCTTCTACATCAACACCATAGCCTCTCCGATGAAGTGTGAGTAGTTTACCTTAGACCTTCGGGTCCATAGTTATTGGCTAGATGGCTTCTTCTCTCTTTTTGGATCTCAATACAATGTTCTCCCCCTCTCTTGTGGAGATCTATTCGATGTAATCTTCTTTTTGCGGTGTGTTTGTTGAGACTGATGAATTGTGGGTTTATGATCAAGATTATCTATGAACAACATTTGAATCTTCTCTGAATTCTTTTATGTATGATTGGTTATCTTTGCAAGTCTCTTCGAATTATCAGTTTGGTTTGGCCTACTAGATTGATCTTTCTTGCAATGGGAGAAGTGCTTAGCTTTGGGCTCAATCTTGCGGTGTCCTTTCCCAGTGACAGTAGGGGCAGCAAGGCACGTATTGTATTGTTGCCATCGAGGATAACAATATGGGGGTTTTATCATATTCCATGAATTTATCCCTCTACATCATGTCATCTTGCTTAAGGCGTTACTCTGTTTTCATGAAGTTAATACTCTAGATGCATGCTGGATAGCGGTCGATGAGTGGAGTAGTAGTAGTAGATGCAGGCAGGAGTCGGTGTACTTGTCTCGGACATGATGCCTATACACATGATCATACCTAGATATTCTCATAACCATGCTCAATTCTGTCAATTGCTCAACAGTAATTCGTTCACCCACCGTAAAATACTTATGCTCTTGAGAGAAGCCACTAGTGAAACCTATGGCCCCCGGGTCTATCTTCATCATATTAGTCTTCCAATACTTAGTTATTTCCTTTGCTTTTAGTTTACTTTGCATCTTTATCACAAAAATACCAAAAATATTATCTTATCATATCTATCAGATCTCACTCTCGTAAGTGACCGTGAAGGGATTGACAACCCCTTATCGCGTTGGTTGCGAGGAGTTATTTGTTTTGTGCAGGTATGAGCGGCTCGCGCGTAGCCTCCTACTGGATTGATACCTTGGTTCTCAAAAACTGAGGGAAATACTTACGCTACTTTGCTGCATCATCCTTTCCTCTTCAAGGAAATCCAACGCAGTGCTCAAGAAGTAGCAAGCTCCTCGAAGTAGAGTAGGAGGATATTTAAGTTCGTGATGAATCGGTCAGAGTTCTCAACCAAGATGATGGTATCATCAGCGTATTGCAAGTGCAAAACACGAACCGGGATAAGGTGGGATACAATCGGGAAGATATGGCCCGCGATAGCAGCACGGTTGAGAATGCAAGAAAGGGCATCAGCCACAAAATTAAAGAGGAGAGGAGAGATAGGATCCCCTTGTCTAAGGCCCCTGCCATTCTTGAATAAAGGGCTCACCACCCCATTCACATTAATAGCTGTGTGGCCCCCCACACACAAGCTGCATGAGATGGTGTACGTAGGCACCGTCGAAACCCTTTGACAAAAGCACGTCACGGAGGAAAGCCCAGTTAACCAAAGCATAGGCTTTCTTGAAGTCCAATTTGAGAATCACCAGGTTACACTGCCTCGTTTTCTATGGTAAGTAAGGCTTCTTCGTGGTAAGAAGCCTTACTTGCCGTAGAACCATGTATGTCCTTTTCCAGGCAATGGAGACACACTAAAAAGTAAGGAACCTTAGTGGACGAGTCATTGACTTCGTATGTGACTTCGACAACTATAATCTAGTTAGACATCCTTTCATGAAAACTAGCAAAGTGGTCTACTCGATGTGCGGGCAGTGTCTTTTAGCCGCCTGTCATACTTTATCATTGAACTTCCTATATAATGTGAGATTACAAAAATTCTAGAATCCATTCAAATATTTTGCTTATCATTTGTTATTCTTGTTACATAACTATTAGTAAAAATTAATAAGATCCTAAAGAATAAGCATTAAAGTAAATGTATCATTTCGCACCCCAAATGTACCAATATTTTATTGAAATTTCCCAAATCTACCAATGATTTTTTCTAGAGTTTAATTATGTTAGTACTTTTAAAGAGATTAAAAATCACAAATACTATTATATTATTGTATTTCATGTAGTCTTGCATTCTAAAAAATCACAATATTTACTTGGATCCTGTTATATGTGCACACTTTAGAATATTTGACTCCAGGAAAACTTGTAGTCAAAATTGTGTAGCACATTCACACACACAAAAACCATTACAACTCATGTACTACAAGTCTACAACAGATGGAAGAGTATGGTTCTCTTTTTGTTGATTACCATGATGGAGGTGATTCAATGGATGAAGTTATAATGACATCTTTGGTGCTCAACTACTGTAACGCCCTCGATGCGGCTATAGCTCCCACGTGTCGAGGCACGACTTAGAGGCATAACCGCATTGAAAGCAATGTCGCAAGTTAGGCAATCTTCACAACATCCCATGTAATAATATAGATAATAAAAGGGGAGATAACATAGTTGGCTTACACTTGCCACGTCAATCAAAGTGCATAAACAACATTACATCATTCAAACACTCATGGCCCGACTACGGCGCCAAAATAAAAGATAACCCAACATGCGACACGGTCCTGATCACCCCCAACTGGGCACCACTACTGATCATCAGGGAAAGATACATAGTATCGTTGAGAGTCCTCGTCGAACTCCCACTTGAGCTCAAGCGCGTCACCTGGAGCGGAATCATCAGGCCCTGCATCTGGTTTGGAAGTAATCTGTGAGCCACAGGGACTCAGCAATCTCGCACCCTCGCGATCAAGACTATTTAAGCTTATAGGTAAGGCAAGGTAAATATGTGGAGCTGCAGCAAGCGACTAGCATATATGGTGGCTATCCTGTTCGCAAAAGAGAGCGAGAAGAGGAGGCAAAGCGCGATCGAGAAACTAGAGGACAACCTGCGCAAACATTACTCCAACACCGTGTTCATTTCCCGGACTCCGCCGAGAAGAGACCATCACGGTAACTCACGCTGTTGATTCATTTTATTTAAGTTAAGGTTCAAGTTATCTACAACCGGACATTAACAAATTCCCATCTGCCCATAACCGCGGGCACGGCTTTCAAAAGTTCAAATCCCTGCAGGGGAGTCCCAACTTAGCCCATGACAAGCTCTCACGATGACCGAAGGAATAGACCTCCTCCCGAGACGTTCCGATCAGACTCGGTACCTCGGTTCTTCAAGACACTTTGACAGTTTAAAACAAATCCAGCAACACCGCCCGAATGTGCCGACAAATCCCGATAGGAGCTGCACATATCTCTTTCTCAGGGCACACTCAGATAGGTCAAGCTACAAGTAAAACCAACCCTCGAGTTTCCCCGAGGTGGCCCCGCAGGCTGCCTGGTTCAGACCAACACTCAGAGGAGCACTGGCTCGGGGGGGGTGGGGGTTTAAATAAGATGACCCTCGGGCTCCGGAAACCCAAGGGAAAAAGAGGCTAGGTGGCAAATGGTAAAACCAAGGTTGGGCATTGCTGGAAAAGCTTTAATCAAGGTGAACTATCAAGGGGTTCCCATTATAACCCAACCGCGTAAGGAACGCAAAATCCGGGAACATAACACCGATATGACGGAAACTAGGGCGGCGAGAGTGGAACAAAACACTAGGCGAGAGGCTGACCCTTCCACCCTTTACCAAGTATATAGATGCATTAAGATAACATGGCAATATAATGATATCCCAACAAGTAAATAATGTTCCAACAAGGAACGGTCTCCAATCTTCACCTGCAACTAGCAACGCTATAAGAGGGGCTGAGCAAAGCGGTAACATAGCCAATCAACGGTTTGCTAGGACATGGTGGGTTAGAGGCTGAACATGGCAGTTTGGGAGGCATGATAAGCAAGTGGTAGGCATCGTAGCATAGGCATAGCAAAAGAGCGAGCATCTAGCAAAGCAAAGATAGTAGTGATTTCGAGGGTATGATCATCTTGCCTGCAAAGTTGTCAGAGTTGACTGGATCCTCGAAAGCAAACTCAACGGGCTCCTCGTTAGCGGACTCATCTCCTGGCTCTACCCAAACAAGACAAACAAGCAAACGGAACACAATCAACCACGTGCAAAGCTCAAACAATATGATGCAAGGATGGTATGCTATGCGGGATGTGATGCGGGATGCATATGCAAGATTTGACAAGGAATGCATGAACCTGGCCTCAACATGGAAATCCAAGTGTGACACTGGAAAGATGAGATGAAATCGCTTGAAAATGATATAAAGAATGCCGGAATCGGATTTACGGTTTGGAAATGGCAAGCAATTCAAATATGGCCACGTTCTGCGATTTACAGCAAGTAGCCATCTAAATGCAACAAGATGAACATGCTACAGCACCCAAACATGACAACAAAATACATGGCAGGGATGCATTCATGAAGCTTAACAAAAGTCTAGCACTGAGCTATGGCCAATTCATCCATTAACAGGTTCAAACAAGCATGGAAAAATGCATTTGACAAACAGATCTCAGACTTAGTGAAATTAACACTTGTCTGGAATTTCAGATCAGATAGCACTCTTTGAAGCATGAAAACAATATGCTACAGGATCTGAACATGGCAAAGTAAATCATGGCATGTAACTACTCAAAGAGCTTAACAAAAGTCCCTTAGTGACCTTGATCCAAAAGGGATCATAAAATAAAATTGCAAGCATGTGAACATGGCAAAAACATAATCAGTTCACAGACTTAGTGAAAACTGGAGCATGATGAAACAGATATCAAGTAGGCATGTTTACGAGCTCGATGCACTCACTACAGAGCAAGTCATGGAAAACTAATCATACACCCATCAAGAATACACAAAATGCAAGCTAGACATGGCAAGAACAATAGCATAGCATACACGAATCAACTACAACATCATCGGCAAAATCGCTAACAAGTAGACAATCTGCCCAGATTCACGAAATGACAAAAGTAGAGCTCGATTGACTCAAGCTAGGGTGCTCCATAATTGCAAACAAAGACATGGATGGATAGAGCACTACAAGATTAACAAAACATCCTTACTGATCATCCTCAAAAGAGGCACGGATCACTAGGAAACAACATGAACATATGGACATATGAGATAAACAGGTCAAGGACTTAGTGGAAATGCTAAGTCCCTGAAATCAGCATTAGCAAATGCCTCACTTTGCAAGCTTGTGCTAGTCACCACACACATCACAAAAATACATGGGTTGCACCTCTGGAAAGATGGCAAAACCCTTAACAAAACACATGTAGAGCTCATGGGCATATCATGCACACAATAATCATGGCAAAAATGACAAATATCTAAATGGAGCAGGAGACCTGACAATTAACTCAAGTAGCACTCTTCTAACAGCATTTCGGGCATCAAGATGAACTCAAATGAAAATGATGCAATGAGATGAAATGATGTGCTCTCTGAGGCGAACATTTTGATATGCTATATGCTCAAAACGGAGCTACGGATGCAAAGTTACGGCACGATGAACATGGCAATATGAACTAGGGTTTCGGGAGAAAGTCAACCCAAACGGGATCTAGATCCAGATCCGGACGACGCGGATTACGAGGTTCGCCGGGGTACTGTAGCTCGCCGGAGTTGGTGTCGCCGGATCTGGCCGGAGCTGAACTTGGCACCGGCGAGGAGAGGACGGAGGGCGTCGGAGTGGGGCGGCGCTTCGGAGGCGGCACTGCGGCCGGGCGGCGCGGCGACCGGGCGAGGCGGCGGCGGCCGGCGATGGCGACCACGGCGGCCGGCGTCGAAGGGCGGCGAGGTGGCTCGGCCGCCGGAGTGTGGGGAGAAGAAGCCCCGGGCGGCGTGATGAGGTAGGAGGGCGGCGGCGGGAGCGGGCTCGCGGGGGCCCTCCCTGGGCCAGGCGGGCCGGCGCGGCGGGAGCCCCCTGCGGGACACGTGGCGCTCCCTGACAGGCCGGGCGTGGCGGCGGAATTTCGTCCGCTAGGACACGGACATGTCCGGCGGCGACGGGGATTTTTTAGGGTTTGGATGGGGGAGATCCGGATTTGGAATGGGGGGAGGTATATATAGGCATAGAGGGAGCTAGGAGAGTCCAAGTGAGGTGCGGTTTGCGGCCACGCGATCGTGATTGAACGCTCTAGATGATGGAGAGGGTTTTGGTGGGTTTTGGGCCAACTTGGAGGGGTGTTGGGCTGCAACACACACGAGGCCTTTTCGGTCCCTCGGTTAACCGTTGGAGTATCAAACGAAGTCCAAATGGTACGAAACTTGACAGGCGGTCTACCGGTAGTAAACCAAGGCCGCTTGGCAAATCTCGGTCCAATCCGGAAATGTTTAATCCCCAGACACGAAAGAAAGGTAGAAATGACCACCGGAGGAGAACGAAGCGCCGGAACGCAAAACGGACAACGGGGAAAATGCTCGAATACATGAGATGAACACGTATGCAAATGCAATGCACGTGATGACATGATATGAGATGCATGACAACGATAACAACACACGGAGACAAAAACCCGAACCCGAGAAAATAAAATAACTTAAGGCCGGAAACGGCAAGAGTTGGAATACATATTGGGAAAGTTACATCCGGGGTGTTACAACTACATACAAATTTATGTCCCGTATATCCTTATGATAATTAAATAATGAACTTAGATTGTGTGGATACTACAAAGAGGAATATTAAAAGTTTCAGGAACTATGCCTCAATATAGAAAAGTTTGGATCATGATATATCTCTATTATTGTACTCCAAAGATTCATGTATGCAAACATCATAATAATTCCACAACCTTCTAAAGTTGCGAAAATTACAAAATGACACATTTTTATTTAAGCTGCACAAGATGAAAAATATGTGAGGAAATTACCATTGTATATCAAGAACTTGGCACATGATAAATGAATTCCAGCTTGGCCAGCACCTTTAGGAAATTCTCAACATAACTATGAAGCAAGCATGCTATTGGATCTTCTCCTATTCCTCGTAGTTTATTCTTGTATTAAATGTTTGGTTAGTGCATATAGGGAAGCACATACCATATAATATAGCACACTTATAAGTCATATTCTCTTATTTTTGATTGGAGCATAATTTATGTTACCTTTGCGGTGCATCATTGTTCACTAATATATGGTACAATAGAACATGCCGACACCATGTGAGAAGACCGACGAGGCTGTAGATGTAAGAAATATGCCCTAGAGGCAATAATAAAGTTGTTATTTTATATTTCCTTATTCATGATAAAGGTTTATCATGCTAGAATTGTATTGATCGGAAACCTTAATACATTGTGAATACATAAACAAACACCGTGTTCCTAGTGAGCCTCTACTACACTAGCTCGTCGATCAAAGATGGTTAAGGTTTCCTAACCAAGGACATGAGTTTTCATTTGATAACAGGATCACATCATTAGGAGAATGATGTGATGGAAAAGACCCATCTGTTAGCTTAGCATAATGATTGTTCAGTTTTATTGCTATTGCTTTCTTCACGTCAAATACATATTCCTTCGACTATGAGATTATGCAACTCCCGGATACCGGAGGAATGCATTGTGTGCTGTCAAACGTCACAACATAACTGGGTGATTATAAAGATGCTCTATAGGTATGTCCGAAGGTGTTTGTTGAGTTGGCATAGATCGAGATTAGGATTTGTCACTCCGAGTTTCGGAGAGGTGTCTCTGGGCCCTCTCGTTAATACACATCATAAGCTTGCAAGCAAATGACTAAGGAGTTAGTCACAAGGTGATGTATGACGGAACGAGTAAAGAGACTTGCCGGTAACAAGATTGAGCTAGGTATGAAGATACCGACGATCGAATCTCGGACAAGTAACATACTGATGAACAAAGGGAATTACATATGTTGTCATAACGGTTCGACCGATAAAGATCTTCGTAGAATATGTAGGAGCCAATATGGGCATCCAGGTTCCGCTATTGGTTATTGACCGGAGAGGTGTCTTGGTCATGTCTACATAGTTCTCGAACCCGTAGGGTCCGCACGCTTAACGTTAGTTGACGATATAGTGTCATAAGAGTTATATGATTTGGTCACTGAATGTTCTTCAGAGTCCTAGATGTGATCACGGACATGATGAGGAGTCTCGAAATGGTCGAGAGGTAAAGATTGATATATATGACGATAGTATTCGGACACGGAAGTGTTCTGGAGTGTATCGGCTATTTATCGGAGTACCATAGGGGTTACCGGAAACCCTGGGGGATATATGGGCCATATGGTCCATGAGAGGGGAGCACACTAGTCCACAAGGGGTGGCGCGCCCCCCTATGGCAGGAGGCCGAATTGGGAGAAGGAAAAAGGGGGTTCGACCCCTTTCCTTTCTCTCTTCCCCCTTCCCTTTCTTCTCCGGTGAAAAAAGGAAGGGGGTGTGACTTGGGGAAATCCCAAGGAGGATTCGGAACCTACTTGGGGTGCCCCTGGCTACCTCCCCTCTCCCTCCCACCTATATATATGCGGAGACTGAAGGAAATATGCCCTAGAGGCAATAATGAAGTTGCTATTTATATTTCCTTATATTATGATAAATGTTTATTATCCATGCTAGAATTATATGAACCGGAAACTTGATACATGTGTGGATACATAGACAAAACACAGTGTCCCTAGTGTGTCTCTACTAGACTAGCTCGTTAATCAAAGACAGTTAAGTTTCCTAACCATAGACATGTGTTGTCATTTGATGAACGGGATCACATCATTAGGAGAATGATGTGATGGACAAGACCCTTATGTGAGCTTAGCATAATGATCATTAAATTTTATTGCTATTGCTTTCTTCATGACTTATACATATTCCTTTGACTATGAGATTATGCAACTCCCAGATACCGAAAGAATACCTTGTGTGCTATCAAACGTCACAATGTATCTGGGTGATTATAAATATGCTCTACAGGTATCTCCGAAGGTGTCTGTTGGGTTGGCATAGATCGAGATTAGGATTTGTCACTCCGAGTATCGGAGAAATATCTCTGGGCCCTCTCGGTAATGCACATCATGATAAGCCTTGCAAGCAATGTGACTAATGAGTTAGTTGTGGGATGATGCATTACGGAACGAGTAAAGAGACCTGCTGGTATCGAGATTGAACTAGGTATGAAGATACCGACGATCGAATCTCGGGCAAGTAACATACCGATGACAAAGGGAATGACGTATGTTGTCATTACGGGTTGACCGATAAAGATCTTTGTAGAATATGTAGGAACCAATATGAGCATCCAAGTCCCGCTATTGGTTATTGACCGGAGAGGTGTCTCGGTCATGTCTACATAGTTCTCGAACCCGTAGGGTCCGCACGCTTAACGTTCGATGACGATTTGTATTATGAGTTATGTGTTTTGGTGACCAAAGATTTTTCAGAGTCCCATATGAGATCACAGACATGACGAGGAGTCTTGAAATGGTCGAGAGGTAGATATTGATATATTGGATGATAGTATTCAGACACCGGAAGTGTTTCGGAATGTATCGGGTACGTAGCGAAGTACCGGGGGAGTTACCGGAAGCCCCCGAGGGAAGATATGGGCCATGTGGGCCATAGGAGGGAGGAAGGCGAGCTCAAGGGGTGGCGCCCCCCGGAGGAGTCCGAATTGGACTAGGGGAGGGGGCGGTGCCCCCTTTCCTTCTCCTTCGCCCTCTCCTTCTCCCTTTCCCCCTTCGTTAAAGGAAGGGGGGCGAATTGGACTAGGAGCCCAAGTGGGACTCCTCCCACTTGGGGCGCCCCTGGGCCGGCCTCCTCCCCTCTCCCTCTTTTATAGACGGGGGCGGGGGGCGCCTCTAACACAGATCAATTGTTCCTAGCCGTGTGCGGCGCCTGCTACCTCTTGAGCACTGCGTTAGTTTTCCCCATCTTGTTATCCTCGATGGCAACAATACAATACGTGCCTTGCTGCCCTTACTGTCACCGGGAAATGACACCGCAAGATTGAACCCAAAGCTAAGCACTTCTCCCATTACAAGAAAGATCAATCTAGTAGGCCAAACCAAACTGATAATTCGAAGAGACTTGCAAAGATAACCAATCATACATAAAAGAATTCAGAGAAGATTCAAATATTATTCATAGATAGACTTGATCATAAACCCACAATTCATCGGTCTCAACAAACACACCGCAAAAAGAAGATTACATTGAATAGATCCCCACAAGAGAGGGGGAGAACATTGTATTGAGATCCAAAAAGAGAGAAGAAGCCAACTAGCTACTAGCTATGGACCCGTAGGTCTGAGGTAAACTACTCACACTTCATCAGAGAGGCTATGGTGTTGATGTAGAAGCCCTCCGTGATTGATGCCCCCTCCGGTGGAGCTCCGGAACAGGCCCCAAGATGGGATCTCGTGGATACAGAAAGTTACAGCGGTGGAATTAGGGTTTTGGCTCCCGTTCTGATCGTTTGGGGGTACGTGGATATATATAGGAGGAAGGAGTACGTCGGTGGAGCAACAGGGGGCCCACGAGGGTGGAGGGCGCGCCTAGTGGGGGTGGGCGCGCCCCCCTACCTCGTGCCCTCCTGTTACGTGTCTTGACATAGGGTCCAAGTCTCCTGAGTCTTATCCGATGAGAAAATCACGTTCCCGAAGGTTTCATTCCGTTTGGACTCCGTTTGATATTCCTTTTCTTTGAAACCCTAAAACATGCAAAAAACAGCAATTCTAGGCTGGGCCTCTGGTTAATAGGTTAGCCCCAAAAATAATATAAAAGTGGATAATAAAGCCCAATAATGTCCAAAACAGTAGATAATTTAGCATGGAGCAATCAAAAATTATAAATACGTTGGAGACGTATCAAGCATCCCCAAGCTCAATTCCTGCTCGTCCTCAAGTAGGTAAATGATAAAAATAGAATTTTTGATGCGGAGTGCTACTTGGCATAATTTTAATGTAATTCTTCTTAATCGTGGCATGAATATTCTGATCCGAAAGATTCAAGACAAAAGTTCATATTTACATAAAAATAATAATACTTCAAGCATACTAGCAAAGCAATTATGTCTTCTCAAAATAACATGGCTAAAGAAAGTTATCCCTACAAAATCATATAGTCTGGCTATGCCCTATGTTCACCACACAAAATATTTAAATCATGCACAACCCCGATGACAAGCCAAGCAATTGTTTCATACTTTTGACATTCTCAAAACTTTTTCAATCTTCACGCAATACATGAGCGTGAGCCATGGATATAGCACTATATGTGGAATAGAATGGTGGTTGTGGAGAAGACAAAAAGGGAGAAGATAGTCTCACATCAACTAGGCGTATCAACGGGCTATGGAGATGCCCATCAATAGATATCAATGTGAGTGAGTAGGGATTGCCATGCAACGGATGCACTAGAGCTATAAGTATATGAAATCTCAAAAAGAAACTAAGTGGGTGTGCATCCAACTTGCTTGCTCATGAAGACCTAGGGCATTTTGAGGCAGCCCATCATTGGAATATACAAGCCGAGTTTTATAACGAAAGATTCCCACTAGTATATGAAAGTGATAACATGAGAGACTCTCTACTATGAAGATCATGGTGCTACTTTGAAGCACAAGTGTGGTAAAAGGATAGTAACATTGTCCCTTCTCTCTTTTTCTCTCTTTTTTTCTTTTTTTTTCTTTTTTTATTTGGGCCATTTCTGTTTTTTATGGCCACTTTTCTTTCTCTTTCTCTTTTTTTCGTCCGGATTCTCATCCCGACTTGTGGGGGAATCATAGTCTCCATCATCCTTTCCTCACTCGGACAATGCTCTAATAATGATGATCATCACACTTTTATTTTTCTTACAACTCAACAATTACAACTCTTGATACTTAAAACAAAATATGACTCTATATGAATGCCTCCGGTGATGTACCGGGATATGCAATGATACATGAATGACATGTATGAAAGAATTATGAATGGTGGCTTTGCCACAAATACGATGTCAACTACATGATCATGCTAAGCAATATGACAATGATGGGGTGTGTCATAATAAACGGAACGGGGGAAAGTTGCATGGCAATATATCTCGGAATGGCTATGAAAATGCCATAATAGGTAGGTATGGTGTCTGTTTTGAGGAAGGTATATGGTGGGTGTATGATACCGGTGAAAGGTGCGCGGTATTAGAGAGGCTAGCAAAGGTGGAAGGATGAGAGTGCATATAATCCATGGACTCAACATTAGTCATAAAGAACTCATATACTTATTGCAAAAATGTACAAGTTATCAAAGCAAAGTATTACGCGCATGCTCCTAGGGGGATAGATTGGTAGGAAAAGACCATTGCTCGTCCCCGACCGCCACTCATAAGGAAGGCAATCAAAAAATAAATCATGCTCCGACTTCATCACATAACGGTTCACCATACGTGCATGCTACAGGAATCACAAGCTTCAACACAAGTATTTCTCAAATTCACAACTACTCGACTAGCATGACTTTAATATCACCATCTTCATATCTCAAAACAATTATCAAGTATCAAACTTATCATAGTATTCAACTCACTCATAAGAGAATTTCTTTATTCTTGAATACCTAGCACATTAGGATTTAAGCAAATTACCATGCTATTAAAACTCTCAAAATAATCTAAGTGAAGCATGAGAGATCAATAGTTTCTATAAAACAAATCCACCACTGTGCTCTAAAAGATATAAGTGAAGTACTAGAGCAAAATTATATAACTCAAAAGATATAAGCGAAGCACATAGAGTATTCTAAAAAATTCTAAATCATGTATGGCTCTCTCAAAAGGTGTGTACATCAAGGATGATTGTGGTAAACTAAAAAGCAAAGACTCAAATAATACAAGACGCGCCAAGCAAAACACATATCATGTGGCGAATAAAAATATAGTTCCAAGTAAAGTTACCGATAGAAGTAGACGAAAGAGGGATGCCTTCCGGGGCATCCCCAAGCTTTGGCTTTTAGGTGTCCCTAGATTATCTTGGGGATGCCATGGGCATCCCCAAGCTTAGTCTCTTTCCACTCCTTGTTCCATAATCCATCAAATCTTTAACCAAAACTTTTAAACTTCACAACACAAAACTTAAAGTAGAAAATCTCGTGAGCTCCGTTAGCGAAAGAAAACAAAAGACCACTTCAAGGTAATGTAATGAACTCATTATTTATTTATATTGGTGTTAAACCTACTGTATTCCAACTTCTCTATGGTTTATAAACTATTTTACTAGCCATAGATTCATTAAAATAAGCAAACAACTCATGAAAAACAGAATCTGTCAAAAACAGAACAGTCTGTAGTAATCTCTAGCTAGCGCAAGATCTGGAACCCCAAAAATTCTAAAATAAATTGATGGAAGTGAGGAATTTATCTATTAATCATATTAAAAAATAATTAACTAAATAGCACTTTCCAAATAAAAATGACAGCAGTTCTCGTGAGCGCTAAAGTTTCTCTTTTTTACAGCAAGTTCAACAAGACTTTCCCCAAGTCTTCCCAATGGTTCTACTTGGCACAAACACTAATTAAACACAAAAAAAACAACCAAAACAGAGTCTAGATAAATTATTTATTACTAAACAGGAGCAAAAATTAAGTAATAAAAATAAAATTGGGTTGCCTCCCAACAAGCGCTATCGTTTAACGCCCCTAGCTAGGCATAACAAGCAAGAATAGATCTAGGTATTGCCATCTTTGGTAGGCAATCCATAAGTGGCTCTCATAATAGATTCATAAGGTAATTTAATTTTATTTCTAAGAAAGTGTTCCATGCCTTTCCTTAATGGAAATTGGAATCTAATATTTCCTTCCTTCATATCAATAATTGCACCAATCGTTCTAAGGAAAGGTCTACCAAGAATAATAGGACATGAAGGATTGCAATCTATGTCAAGAACAATAAAATCTACAGGCACATAATTCCTATTTGCAACAATAATAACATCATTAATTCTTCCCATAGGTTTCTTAATAGTGGAATCCGCAAGGTTCAAGTTTAGAGAGCAATCATCAAAATCACGGAAACCTAACAAATCACACAAAGTCTTTGGAATCATGGAAACACTAGCACCCAAATCACATAAATCATAGCATTCATGATCTTTAATTTTAATTTTAATAGTTGGTTCCCACTCATCATAAAGTTTTCTAGGGATAGAAACTTCCAGTTCAAGTTTTTCTTCATAAGATTGCATCAAGGCATCAACGATATGTTTAGTAAACGCTTTATTTTGACTATAAGCATGAGGAGAATTTAGCACGGATTGTAACAAGGAAATACAATCAATCAAAGAGAAATTTTCATAGTTAAATTCCTTGAAATCCATTATAGTGGGTTTAGCAACATCTAGGGTTTTAATTTCTTCAATCCCACTTTTACCAAATTTAGCATCAAGATCAACAAATTCCGAATTCTTGGAACGCCTTCTAGATAAAGGTGGATCATATTCAGTCCCATCATTATCAAGATTCATATTGCAAAACAAAGATTTAATAGGGGACACATCAGTAATTTTTAGATCTTCATCTTTATTTTCATAGCAACTAGAAGAACACGCTCTTATAAAGGCATCTTTCTTTGCACGCATCCTAGCGGTTCTTTCTTTGCACTCATCAATGGAAATTCTCATGGCCTTGAGAGACTCATTAATATCATGCTTACGTGGAATAGATCTAAGTTTCAAGGAATCAACATGAAGAGCAATTCTATCAACGGTCCTAGCCAAATCATCAATCTTAAGCAATTTTTCTTCAATCATAGTATTAAAATTCTTTTGCGAAGTAATAAATTCTTTAATATTATATTCAAAATCAGAGGGCATCTTATTATAATTTCCATAAGAATTGTTGCAGGAATTACCATAATTATTAGAGGGATTACTAGGATAAGGCCTAGGATTGAAATTTCCTCTATACGCATTGTTACCAAAATTGTTCCTACCAACAAAATTCACATCCAAAGATTCATTATTATTCTCAATCAAAGTAGACAAGGGCATATCATTAGGATCAGAAGAAACACTCTTTTTAGCAAATAATTTCATAAGTTCATCCATCTTTCCACTCAAAACATTAATTTCTTCTATCGCATGCACCTTTTTATTACTAGATCTTTCAGTATGCCATTGAGAATAATTAACCATAATATTATCTAGGAGTTTAGTAGCTTCTCCTAAAGTGATTTCCATAAAAGTGCCTCCCGCGGCTGAATCTAAAAGATTTCTAGAAGCAAAATTCAATCCGGCATAAATTTTTTGTATAATCATCCACAAATTTAAACCATGAGTAGGGCAATTACGTATCATTAATTTCATTATCTCCCAAGCTTGTGCAACATGTTCATGATCAAGTTGCTTAAAATTCGTAATATCGTTTCTAAGAGAGATGATCTTAGAAGGAGGAAAATATTTAGAGATAAAAGCATCTTTGCACTTACTCCATGAATCAATACTATTTTTAGGCAAAGACGAAAACCAAGCTTTAGCACGATCTCTAACCGAAAAAGGAAATAGATTCAATTTAACAATATCATTATCCACATCTTTCTTCTTTTGCATGTCACACAAATCAACGAAGCTATTAAGATGGGTAGCGGCATCTTCACTAGGAAGGTCGGAGAACGAATCTTTCATGACAAGATTCAGCAAAGCGGCATTAATTTCACAAGATTCAGCATCGGTAAGAGGAGCAATCGGAGTGCTAATAAAATCATTGTTGTTGGTATTGGCGAAGTCACACAATTTAGTATTATCTTGAGCCATCGTGACAAGCAAGCAAACTAACACACAAGCAAACAAAAAGCAAGCGGGCAAAAAGAGGCAAATAGAGAGGGAGGATAGAGAGGGCGAATAAAACGGCAAGGGTGAAGTGGGGGGAGAGGAAAACAAGAGGCAAATGGCAAATAATGTAATGCGAGAGATAAGGGTATGTGATGGGTACTTGGTATGTTGACTTTTGCGTAGACCTCCCCGGCAACGGCGCCAGAAATCCTTCTTGCTACCTCTTGAGCACTGCGTTGGTTTTCCCCGAAGAGGAAGGGATGATGCAGCAAAGTAGCGTAAGTATTTCCCTCAGTTTTTGAGAACCAAGGTATCAATCCAGTAGGAGGCTACGCGCGAGTCCCTCGCACCTGCACAAAACAAATAAATCCTCACAACCAACGCAAATAGGGGTTGTCAATCCCTATAGGGCCACTTACGAGAGTGAGATCTGATAGATATGATAAGATAAGATTTTTGGAATATTTATGATAAAGATGCAAAATAAAATAAAGGCAAAGTAAATAGCAAAGGGAATAACTAACTAGTAGGAGATCAATATGATAAAGATAGACCCGGGGGCCATAGGTTTCACTAATGGCTTCTCTCGAGAGGATAAGTATTCTATGGTGGGTGAACAAATTACTGTTGAGCAATTGATAGAATTGAGCATAGTTATGAGAATATCTAGGTATGATCATGTATATAGGTATCACATCTGAGACAAGTAGACCGACTCCTGCCTGCATCTACTACTATTACTCCACTCATCGACCGCTATCCAGCATGCATCTAGAGTATTAAGTTAAAAATAGAGTAACACCTTAAGCAAGATAACATGATGTAGAGGGATAGACTCATGCAATATGAAGAAAACTCCATCTTGTTATCCTTGATGGCAACAATACAATACGTGCCTTGCTGCCCTTACTGTCACCGGGAAAGGACACCACAAGATTGATCCCAAAGCTAAGCACTTCTCCCATTGCAAGAAAGATCAATCTAGTAGGCCAAACCAAACTGATAATTCAAAGAGACTTGCAAAGATAACCAATCATACATAAAAGAATTCAGAGAAGATTCAAATATTATTCATAGATAGACTTGATCATAAACCCACAATTCATCGATCTCAACAAACACACCGCAAAAACAAGATTACATTGAATAGATCTCCACAAGAGAGGGGGAGAACATTGTATTGAGATCCAAAAAGAGAGAAGAAGCCAACTAGCTATTAGCTATGGACCCGTAGGTCTGAGGTAAACTACTCACACTTCATCGGAGAGGCTATGGTGTTGATGTAGAAGCCCTCCATGATCGATGCCCCCTCCGGTGGAGCTCCGAAACAGGCCCCAAGATGGGATCTCGTGGGTACAGAAAGTTACAGCGGTGGAATTAGGTTTTGGCTCCCGTTCTGATCGTTTGGGGGTACGTTGATATATATATATATATATATATATATATATATATATATATATATAGGAGGAAGGAGTACGTCGGTGGAGCAACAGGGGGCCCACGAGGGTGGAGGGCGCGCCTGGTGGGGGTGGGCGCGCCCCCCTACCTCGTGCCCTCCTGTTACGTGTCTTGACGTAGGGTCCAAGTCTCCTGAGTCTTATCCGATGAGAAAATCACGTTCCCGAAGGTTTCATTCCGTTTGGACTCCGTTTGATATTCCTTTTCTTCGAAACCCTAAAACAGGAAAAAAACAACAATTCTGGGCTAGGCCTCTGGTTAATAGGTTAGTCCCAAAAATAATATAGAAGTGGATAATAAAGCCTAATAATGTCCAAAACAGTAGATAATATAGCATGGAGCAATCAAAAATTATAGATACGTTGGAGACGTATCAGCGCCCGCTACACCGTTTACTCCTCCGGTCATATTGTCATAGTGCTTAGGCGAAGCCCTGAGCGGATCACTTCACCAACACCGTCACCACGCCGTCGTGCTGACGAAACTTGAAGGAAATATGCCCTAGAGGCAATAATAAAGTTGTTATTTATATTTCCTTATATCATGATAAATGTTTATTATTCATGCTAGAATTGTAGTAACCGGAAACTTAGTACATGTGTGAATACATAGACAAAACTGAGTGTCCCTAGCTAGTATGCCTCTACTTAACTAGCTCGTTAATCAAAGATGGTTAAGTTTCCTAACCATATACATGTCTTGTCATTTGATGAACGGGATCACATCATTAAAGAATGATGTGATGTACAAGACCCATATGTTATCTTAGCATAATGACCGTTTAGTTTTATTGCTATTGCTTTCCTCAAGACTTATGCATGTTCCTCTGACTATGAGATTATGCAACTCTCGAATACCGGAGGAACACCTTGTGTGCTATCAAATGTCACAACGTAACTGGGTAATTATAAAGATGCTCTACAGGTGTCTCTGATGGTGTTTGTTGAGTTGGCATAGATCGAGATTAGGGCTTGTCACTCCGTGTATCGGAGAGGTATCTCTGGGCCCTCTCGGTAATACACATCACTATGAGCCTTGCAAGCAATGTGACTAATGAGTTAGACACGAGATGATGTATTACGAAACGAGTAAATAGACTTGCCGGTAACGAGATTGAACTAGGTATGATAATACCGACGATCGAATCTCGAGCAAGTAACATACCGATGACAAAGGGAACAACGTATGTTGTTATGCGGTTTGACCGATAAAGATCTTCAAAGAATATGTAGGAGCCAATATGAGCATCCAGGTTCCGCTATTGGTTATTGACCGGAGATATGTCTCGGTCATGTCTACATAGTTATCGAACCCGTAGGGTCCGCACGCTTAACGTTCAATGACGATTTGTATTATGAGTTATGTGATTTGATGACCGAAGTTTGTTCGGTGTCCCGAATGAGATCATGGGCATTACGAGGAGTCTTGAAATGGTTGAGAGGTAAAGATTCATATATTTTAAGGTTACATTCGGACACCGGAATGATTCGGGTTCATTCAGATGAGTTTTGGAGTACCGGGGGTTACCGGAACCCCCCCGGAGGTTAATTGGCCACCATGGGCCTTAGTGGAGAAGAGAGACGGCCGGCCAGGAGGTGGCGTATGCCCCCCTTGCCAATCTGAATTGGACAAGGGGTGGGGGCGACGCCCCCCTTTCCCTCTCCTACTCCTCCTCTCTTTCCCCTTTGCTACTCCGAAAAAGGAAAAAAGGAGAGGGGAATCCTACTAGGACTAGGGAGTCCTAGTAGGACTCCCAGACCTGGCGCGCCCCAAGGAGACCGGCCTCCTCTCCTCCCCCTTTATATACGGAGGCGGGGGGCACCCCAAAGGACAACAAGTCTTCTCTTAGCCGTGTGCGGTGCACCCCTCCATAGTTACACACCTCGGTCATATCGTCGTAGTTCTTAGGAGAAGCCCTCCGCCGGTATCATCATCATCACCATTGCCGCGCCTTCGCGCTGACTGACACGTCTCTAACGTATTTATAATTTTTGATTGCTCCATGCTATATTATCTACTGTTTTGGACTATATTGGGCTTTATTTTCCACTTTTATATTATTTTTGGGACTAACCTATTAACCGGAGGCCCAGCCCAGAATTGCTGTTTTTTTGCCTATTTCAGTGTTTCGGAGAAACAGAATATCAAACGGAGTCCAAACGGAATAAAATCTTCGGGAACGTGATTTTCTCACCGAACGTGATCCAGGAGACTTGGCCCCTACTCCAAGGAGTCAAAGAGGAAGTCACGAGGGTGGGGGGCGCGCCCTCCTAGGGCTCGCCCCCCTGCCTCGTGGGCCCCTCGGTGCTCCACCGACGTACTCCTTCCTCCTATATATACCTACATACCCCCAAACGTTCAGAACAGGAGCCAAAAACCTAATTCCACCACCGCAACTTTCTGTATCCACGAGATCCCATCTTGGGGCCTGTTCCGGAGCTCCGCCGGAAGAGGGCCGTCATCACGGAGGGCTTCTACATCATCCTAGCCCCTCCGATGAAGTGTGAGTAGTTTACCTCAGACCTTCGGGTCCATATTTAGCAGCTAGATGGCTTCTTCTCTCTCTTTGAATCTCAATACAGAGTTCACCCCCTCTCTTGTGGAGATCTATTTGATGTAATCTTCTTTTTGCGGTGTGTTTGTTGAGACCGATGAATTGTGAGTTTATGATTGAGTCTATCTATGAATAATATTTGAATCTTCTCTGAATTCTTTTATGTATGATCGCTTATCTTTGCAAGTCTCTTCGAATTATCCGTTTGGTTTGGCCAACTAGATTGGTAGTTCTTGCCATGGGAGAAGTGCTTAGCTTTGGGTTCGATCTTGCGGTGTCCTTTCCCAGTGACAGAAGGGGCAGCAAGGCACGTATTGCATCGTTGCCATCGAGGATAACAAGATGGGGTTTATTTCATATTTCATGAATTTATCTCTCCACATCATGTCATCTTGCTTAAGGTGTTACTCTGTTTTTAACTTAATACTCTAGATGCATGCTGGATAGCGGTCGATGAGTGGAGTAATAGTTGTAGATGCAGAATCGTTTCGGTCTACTTGTCACGGACGTGATGCCTATATACATGATCATGCCTAGATATTCTCATAACTATGCTCAATTCCGTCAATTGCTCAACAGTAATTTGTTCACCCACCGTAGAATACTTATGCTCTTGAGAGAAGCCACTAGTGAAACCTATGGCCCCCGAGTCTATTCTCATCATATCAATCTCCATCACTTTAATCTTGTTTTTCTTTTTTACTTTGCCTTTACTTTTTACTTTGCATCTTTATACCAAAAATACCAAAAAATTATATCTATCAGATCTCACTCTCGTAAATGACCATGAAGGGATTTACAACCCCTAATCGCGTTGGTTGCGAGTAGCTATCGTTTTGTGCAGGTATGAGGGACTTGAGCGTGGCCTCCTACTGTATTGATACCTTGGTTCTCAAAAACTGAGGGAAATACTTACGCTACTCTGCTGCATCATCCCTTCCTCTTCGGGGAAAACCAACGCAAGCTCAAGACATAGCACTGACGAAACTCTCCCTCGTTCTCAGCTGGATCAAGAGCTCGAGGGACGTCATCATGCTGAACGTGTGCTGAACACGGAGGTGCCATACATTCGGTGCTTGGTTCGATTGGATCACGAAGACGTTTGACTACATCAACCGCGTTACTAAACGCTTCCACTTTTGGTCTACGAGGGTATGTGGACAAACTCTCCCGTCTCGTTGCTATGCATCTCCTAGATAGATCTTGCGTGATCATAGGATTTTTTTTGAAATATTGTGTTCCCTACAGTGGCATCCGAGCCAGGTCTATGCGTAGATGTTATATGCACGAGTAGAACACAAAGAGTTGTGGGCGATAATAGTCATATTGCTTACAAGCAACGTCTTACTTTGATTCAGTGGTATTGTTGGATGAAGCGGCCCGGACCGACATTACATGACCGCATTCATGAGACTGGTTCTACCGACGTGCTTTGCACATAGGTGGCTGGTGGGTGTCTGTTTCTCCAACTTTAGTTGAATCGAGTTTGACTACGCCCGATCGTTGTTGAAGGTTAAAACAGCACACTTGATGAAAAATTGTTGTGGTTTTGATGCGTAGGTAAGAACGGTTCTTCCTAGAAGCCCATAGCAGCCACGTAAAACTTGCAACAACAAAGTAGAGGCCGTCTAACTTGTTTTTGCAGGACATGTTGTGATGTGATATGGTCAAGATGTGATGAGATATAAATTGTTGTATGAGATGATCATGTGTTGTAAAAGTTATCGGCAACTGGCAGGAGCCTTATGGTTGTCGCTTTATTGTATGAAATGCAATCGCCATGCAATCGATTTACTTTATCACTAAGCGGTAGCGATAGTCGTAGAAGCAATAGTTGGCGAGACGACAACGATGCTACGATGGAGATCAAGGTGTCAAGCCGATGACGATGGCGATCATGATGGTGCTTTGGAGATGGATATCAAAGGCACAAGATGTTGATGGCCATATCATATCACTTATTTTGATTGCATGTGATGTTTATCCTTTATGCATCTTATTTTGCTTAGTATGGCGGTAGCATTATAAGATGATCCCTCACTAAATTTCAAGGTATAGGTGTTCTCCCTGAGTATGCACCGATGCTACAGTTCGTCATGCCGAGACACCACGTGATGATCGGGTGTGATAAGCTCTACGTTCACATACAACGGGTGCAAGTCAGTTTTGCACGTGCAGAATACTCAGGTTAAACTTGACGAGCCTAGCATATCCAAATATGGCCTCGGAACACTGAGACCGAAAGGTCGAACGTGAATCATATATATAGTATATATGATCAACATAGTGATGTTCACCATTTAAAGTTACTCCATCTCATGTGATGATAGGACATGGTTTAGTTGATATGGATCACGCGATCATTTAGATGACTAGAGGGATGTCTATCAAAGTGGGATTTCTTAAGTAATATGATTAATTGAACTTTAATTTATCATGAACTTAGTACCTGATAGTATTTTTCATGTTTATGTTGTTGTAGATCAATGGCCCATGCTACCGTTCCCTTGAATTTTAATGCGTTCCTAGAGAAAGCTAAGTTGAAAGATGATGGTAGCAACTACATGGACTGGGTCCGTAACTTGAGGATTATCCTCATTGCTGCACAGAAGAATTACGTCCTGGAAGCACCGCTAGGTGCAAGACTCGCTGGAGGAGCAATTCCGGACGTTGTGAACGTCTGGCAGAGCAAAGCTGATGACTACTCGATAGTTCAGTGTGCCATGTTGTACAGCTAAGAATATCGACTTCAACGGCGTTTTGAACATCATGGAGCATATGAGATGTTCCAAGAGTTGAAGTTAATATTTCAAGCAAATGCCCGAATTGAGAGATATGAAGTATGCAATAAGTTCTATAGCTGCAAGATGGAGGAGAATAGTTCTGTCACTGAACATATACTCAGAATGTCTGGGTACCACAACCACATAACTCAACTGGGAGTTAATCTTCCTGATGATAGTGTCATTGACAGAGTTCTTCAATCAATGCCACCAAGCTACAAAAGCTTCGTGATGAACTATAATATGCAAGGATGGATAAGACAATTCCCGAGCTCTTCGCAATGCTAAAGACTGCGGAGAGCATCAAGTGTTGATGGTCACCAGTTTCAAGAAAAGGGGCAAAGCGAAGAAGGGGAACTTCAAGAAGAACGGCAGGCAAGTTGCTGCTCAAGTGAAGAAGCCCAAGTCTGGACCTAGGCCTGAGACAAAGTGCTTCTACTGCAAAGGGACTGGTCACCGGAAGCGAAACTGCCCCAAGTATTTGGCGGATAAGAAGGATGGCAAGTGAAAGGTATATTTGATATACATGTTATTGATGTGTACCTTACTAATGCTCGTAGTAGCGTGTGGGTATTTGATACTGGTTCTGTTGCTCATATTTGCAACTCGATTGGCTAAACATGAGATGGCGATGCACGTGGGAAATGGTTCCAAAGTCGACGTGATCGCCGTCGGCACGCTACCTCTACATCTACCTTTGGGATTAGTTTTAGACCTGAATAATTGTTATTTGGTGCCAGCGTTAAGCATGAACATTATATCTGGATCTTGTTTGACGCGAGGCGATTATTCATTTAAATCAGAGAATAATGGTTGTTCTATTTATATGAGTAATATCTTTTATGGTCATGCACCCTTGATGAGTGGTCTATTTTTGTTGAATCCCGATAGTAGTGATACACATATTCATAATACTGAAGCCAAAAGATACAAGTTTAATAATGATAGTGCAACGTATTTGTGGCACTGCCGTTTAGGTCGTATTGGTGTAAAGCGCATGAAGAAACTCCATGCCGATGGGCTTTTGGAATCACTTGATGCTTGCGAACCATGCCTCATGGAAAAGATGACTAAGACTTCGTTCTCCGGAACAATGGAGCGAGCAACTGACTTATTGGAAATAATACATACTGATGTATGCGGTCCAATGAGTGTTGAGGCTCACGGCGGGTATCATTATTTTCTGCCCTTCACAGATGATTTGAGCAGATATGGGTACATCTACTGGATGAAACATAAGTCTGAAACATTTGAAAAGTTCAAAGAATTTCAGAGTGAAGTGGAAAATCATCGTAACAAGAAAAATAAAGTTTCTACGATCTGATCGTGGAGGTGAATATTTGAGTTATGAGCTTGGTCTTCATTTGAAACAATGTTGAATAGTTTCGCAACTAACGCCACCTGGAACACCACAGTGTAATGGTGTGTCCGAACGTCGTAACCGCACTTTGTTACATATGGTGCGATCTATGATGTCTCTTACTGATTTACCGCTCTCATTTTGGGGTTATGCTTTAGAGACGACCACATTCATGTTAAATAGGGCACCATCTAAATCCGTTGAGATGATACCATATGAACTGTGGTTTGGCAAGAAACCTAAGCTATCGTTTCTTAAAGTTTGGGGCTGCGATGCTTATGTGAAAAAGCTTCAACCTGATAAGCTCGAACCCAAATCGGAGAAATGTGTCTTCATAGGATACCGAAAGGAGACTATTGGGTGCACCTTCTACACTGATCCGAAGGCAAGATATTCGTTGCTAAAAATGGATCCTTTCTAGAGGAGTTTCTCTCAAAAGAAGTGAGTGGGAGGAAAGTAGAACTTGATGAGGTAATTGTACCTTCTCCCTTACTGGAAAGTAGTTCATCACAGAAATCAGTTCCAGTGATTCCTACGCCAATTAGTGAGGAAGCTAACGATGATGATCATGAAACTTCTGATCAAGTTACTACCAAACCTCGTAGGTCAACCAGAGTAAGGTCCGCACTAGAGTGGTACGGTAATCCTGTTCTGGAAGTCATGTTACTTGACCATGATGAACCTACGAACTATGAGGAAGCGATGATGAGCCCAAATTCCGCAAAATGGCTTGAGGCCATGAAATTTGAGATGGGATCTAATAGAGTCTAAGCTGTCCCGTCTTTCGATGAGATGGTGATTATCATTTCGAAGGAGTATACTTTGACAATCCGACTATGAACGTGCGGAGACGTCGCGCCTTAGCAATCGCTAAACCAACTCCAAGAGGTTATTAACCACATTGGAGCACGATCAACCTGACCACGAAGGTCTATTTACTGCAAGCAAACGAAGAACAGGCAAGAAACTAAGATTGCAATCTGGATATTGTGAATATAAGATGAAAGCTTTATTGATGAAGGTGGGGTTCTGTGACGTCTTTGTCTGGTCGTTGAACACAAACGAAGTACACGTAGTTGCAGCTATGGCAAACTTTTAATTTAAACAAAACCCAAAGTCTAAATGAAGCCCTAAGGGCTGTATATATGGAGGAAGAGGGGGAATTTCGTGGCCCTTGGAGGAGGGGTCCGAAACCAACCTTAACTCTTGTTTCCCCACACATATGGACTCTAAAAACATCATATACTTAAGTATTTCAAAATTACATGGGCCTGGCCCACTAATAAGGTGACACGGCACCTAGAATAGCCTCTGGATGAAATTTATGAAGTGGCATCTTGTATATTTCGTCCAAGGCTTCATGCACTCCTTATGGTGGCTTCAAAGTCCTGAAATTATCACTTGTAACTCCGTTCTTGTTCCCCTTGCGCATACCGTCATCTCCATGCTTGGGCTTGCTCCAGTGTTCATCCCTTTTATCCATGCCAGGCCCTTCATTTGTAAGCAAAACAAATGTATCCAATTTAGGCAGCATCATATTCTCATGAACATTAGAATCATTACCAAGAAACAAAAGTACCTGATAATTTAATTGGCATGTGCAAGCTCTAGTAATTGGTCCAGTATGTATATCAGCAGGGGCTGTGGGTGTAACACTGGTATTGATGTCCTCATCATCCTCCCCTTCTTGAAATGAAGTCGTCCTCGACGGAAGCTCATCTTCCTCACCCAAATAAGGCTTCAAATCTGCAATGTTAAAAGTGGGACTAACCCCAAAATCTGCAGGCAACTTAAGTTTATATGCATTAGGATTTATTTTCTCTAACACCTTAAAAGGACCATCAACACGTGGCATTAGCTTTGATTTACGCAAATCGGGAAATCTATCCTTATGCAAATGTAACCAAACAAGATCTCCAGGTGCAAACACAACATGTTTCCTACCCTTATCTCCAACAAGTTTATATTTAGCATTCATACGCTCAATGTTTTCCTTAGTTAACCCATGCATTTTTAAGATCAATTCAGCATGTTGTTTAGCATCAAAATTAACCTTCTCTGAAGATGGAAGAGGGAACAAATCAATGTGTGCACGAGGTAGGAGACCATACACAATTTCAAAAGGGCACATCTTAGTAGTAGAATGCAACGAACGATTATAAGCAAATTCAATATGAGGCAAGCATTCTTCCCACATTTTCTTATTATTCTTCAAAACAGCCCTAAGCATAGTAGACAATGTTCTATTGACTACTTCAGTTTGACCATCAGTTTTAGGGTGACAAGTTGTACTAAAAAGCAGTTTAGTCCCCAACTTAGCCCATAAACTTCTCCAAAAGTGGCTAAGAAATTTAGTATCACGATCTGAAACAATTGTTTTGGCACACCATGCAAGCAAATAATTTCACGAAAGAACAAATCAACAACATTAACAACATCATCGCTTTTATGACATGGTATAAAGTGTGCCATTTTCGAGAATCTATCCACGACAACAAATATGCTATCCCTCACCTTGTTTGTTCGAGGTAAACCTAAAACAAAGACCATAGATATATCCTCCCAAGGAACACTAGGTACAGGCAAAGGCATATATAAACCATGAGGATTGAGTCGTGACTTAGCTTTTTGACATGTAGTGCAGCGAGCAACAAAACGCTCAACATCCCGTCTCATCTTTGGCCAAAAGAAATGTGTAGCAAGTATATCCTCCGTCTTATTCACTCCAAAGTTCCCCATTAATCCTCCTCCATGCGCCTCCTGCAACAACAAAAGACGAACGGAGCTAGCTGGAATGCATAGCTTGTTAGCACGAAACACAAATCCATCGTTAACGACGAACTTGTTCCATGTTCTACCTTCTTTACAATTCTACAATACATCTTTAAATTTAGCATCATGCACATATTGATCTTTGATGGTCTCCAAACCAAATATTTTAAAGTCAAGTTGTAAAAGCATAGTATAACGACGAGACAATGCATCAGCAATAACATTTTCTTTACCCTTCTTGTGTTTAATGACATAAGGGAAAGTCTCAATGAATTTAACCCATTTAGCATGTCTACGGTTCAGTTTTGCTTGACTTTTAATATGTTTCAAAGATTCATGATCAGAATGTATAACAAATTCTTTGGGCCATAAATAATGTTGCCATGTTACTAAGGTCCGAACAAGAGCATATAATTCTTTATCATAAGTAGAATAGTTCAGACTAGGCCCACTCAAATTTTCATAAAAGTATGCAACAAGTTTGCCATCTAGTAATAACACACCTCCTAATCCAATTCCACTAGTATCACATTCAAGCTCAAAAGTCTTATTAAAATCAGGAAGTTGGAGTAAAGGAGCATGGGTCAACTTATCTTTCAATACCATGAAGGCCTCTTCCTGTGCGGTACCCCAAACAAAAGGCACATCCTTCTTTGTAAGCTCATTGAGAGGTGTCGCAATGGTGCTAAAATCTCTCACAAAACGCCCATAGAAACCAGCGAGTCCAAGAAAACTCCTCACTTGTGTGACCATTTTGGGCTGCGGCCAACTCTCAATAGCTTCAATCTTGGCTTTATCAACTTCAATTCCCTGCGGAGTAACAACATAGCGAAGAAAAGATAGTCGGTCAGTGCAAAAGGTGCACTTCCCAAGGTTACCAAACAAACGTGCATCACGTAGAGCAATAAAAACAACACGTAAATGTTCCAAATGTTCTTCCAAATATTTGCTATAAATCAGTATATCATCAAAATAGAGTACCACAAATCGTCCAATGAAAGCACGTAAAACTTCGTTCATTAGTCTCATGAAAGTACTAGGTGCATTAGTTAACCCAAAAGGCATGAATAACTACTCATATAAACCAAACTTACTTTTAAATGTTGTTTTCCATTCATCTCCCAATTTCATACGAATTTGATGGTATCCACTATGCGAATCAACTTTGGAGAATATTGTAGAGCCAGTCAATTCATCCATCATATCATCTAGCCTAGGAATAGGATGACGATAACGAATAGTAATATTATTAATGCCTCTACAATAAACACACATACGCGACGTACCATCCTTTTTAGGCACTAGGATAATAGGAATAACACAAGGACTAAGAGATTCGCGTATATAACCTTTGTCGAGCAGCTCCTGTACTTGACGCATAATCTCCTTCGTCTCCTCTGGATTGGTACGGTATGGTGCACGGTTGGGTAGTGATGCACCGGGAATTAAGTCAATTTGATGCTCAATCCCTCGAATAGGTGGTAATCCCGGTGGCACGTCTTGTGGAAAGACGTCAATGTACTCCTGCAAAATGTCAGTGACAACAGGGGGCAAAGAGGAAGGCACGTCCTCGAATGAAAATAATGCCTCTTTGCACACAAAAGCATAGCAAACAGATTTGCTAAAATCAAGCTCATCAACATCAGATTTTGTGGCATGTAAGCATGCACTTTTCAATTTAATTTCAGAAACAACACTACATGGTTTATTATTAGGTTTCATGTGTTTCTCAAATTCTTTTGCCACAATCTTATTTTCACTCTTATTTTTCTCCTGTTTTGCTTTATTAGCTCTATTAATATCATCTTTCAAACTGTAATCAGGAGTCATAGGAAGAAAAGTAATATTTTTATCCTTATGAACAATAGTATACTGATTGTTTCTACCATGGTGTACAGATTTTTTTTATCAAATTGCCATGGTCTACCAAGTAATAAGGAACATGCTTGCATAGGTACTGATAACCCACAAGTATAGGGGATCGCAACAATTTTCGATAAGTAAGAGTGTCGAACCCAACGAGCAGCTAAAGGCAGAACAAATGTTCCCTCAAGTTCTATCAACCACCGATACAACTCTACGCACACTTGATGTTCGCTTTACCTAGAACAAGTATGAAACTAGAAGTACTTTGTAGTTGTTGTTGGATAAGTTTGCAAGATAATAAAGATTACGTAAATAAAAAGTAGGTGCTGTTTAGATAAAGAAACAATAAAGTAAATATAGCGAGTGTGGAAAAGTGGTGGTAGGAGTTGTGAAATTGTCCCTAAGCAATTGACTACTTTACTAGACCGATAGCAAGTATTATGTGGGAGAGGCCACTGCTAGCATGTCATCCCCGACTTGGAATTCTATGCACTTATGATTGGAACTATTAGCAAGCATCCACAACTACTAACATTCATTAAGGTAAAACCCAACCATAGCATTAAGATATATTGGTCCCCCTTCAATCCTGCATGCATCAATTTCTATGCTAGGCTGAAGCTTCTGTCACCCTTGCCCTCCAATACATAGTCCTATCAACATACAACTAACCCGATGGTGTGATACACACGTGGACTCATATGATGGGCACCAAAGGACATCAACATAACCACAAGCAAATTAATTCAATCATAGCAATTCATCAACCACCGATAGGACAACGAAAATCTACTCATACATCATAGGATGGCAACACATCATTGGATAATAATATGAAGCATAAAGTACCATGTTCAAGTAGAGGGTACAGCGGGTTGCGGGAGAGTGGACCACTGTAGATAGAGAGGGGAAGGTGATGGAGATGTTGGTGAAGATGGCGGAGGTGTTGGTGTAGATCGCGGTGATGATGATGATGGCCACGGCAGCGTTCTGGTGCCACTGAAAGAGAAGGGGAGAGGGGGCCCTTTCTTCTTCTTCCTTGACCTCCTCCCTAGATGGGAGAAGGGTTCCCCTCTGGTCCTTGCCCTCCATGTCATGGGAGGGGCGAGAGCCCCTCCGAGATTGGATCTGTCTCTCTGTCTCTCTCTGTTTCGGCGTTCTGTTCTGCTGTCCTTTCACCGTTTCGTATATATATGGAGATCCGTAACTCCGATTGGACCGAAACCGTCGCCGTGATTTTTTTACCCAAAAATAGCTTTCTTGCGGCCGAAGAAGGGCATCAACTACCTTATGGGTGGCCCACGAGGGTCAGGGGCGCGCCCAGGGGGGCAGGCGCGCCCCCTGCCTCGTGGCCACCTCAGGCATCGTCTCGCGTGGATTTTTATTCCGGAATTCTCCATATATTCCAAAAATAAGCTCCATCCATTTTTATCCCGTTTGGATTCTGTTTGATATGGATATTCCGTGAAACATAAAACATGCAACAGACAGGAACTGACACTGGGGACTGGATCAATATGTTAGTCCCAAAAATAATATAAAAAGTTGCCAAAAGTATATGAAAGTTGTAGAATATTGGCATGGAACAATAAAAAATTATAGATACGACGGAGACGTATCAGCATCCCCAAGCTTAATTCCTGCTCGTCCTCGAGTAGGTAAATGATAAAAAAGATAATTTTTGATGTGGAATGCTACCTAGCATAATCTTGATCACATATCTAATCATGGCATGAATATTAAGGCACGAGTGATTCAAAGAAATAGTCATTTGACATAAAAACAATAATACTTCAAGCCCACTAATAAAGCAATCATGTCTTCTCGAAACAACAAGGCCAAAGAAAGCTATCCCTTAAAAATCATATAGTCTGGCTATGCTCCATCTTCACCACCGAAAATATTCACATCGTGCACAACCCCGATGACAAGCCGAGCAATTGGTTCATACTTTTTAACGCGCTTCAGCATTTTCAACCCTCACGCAATACATGAGCGTGAGCCATGGATATAGCACTATAGGTGGAATAGAATGGTGGTTGTGGGGAAGACAAAAAAGAGAAGATAGTCTCACATCAACTAGGCATATCAACGGGCTATGGAACAGATGCACTAGAGCTATAAGTATATGAAAGCTCAAACTGAAACTAAGTGGGTGTGCATCCGACTTGCTTGCTCATGAAGACCTAGGGCATTTGAGGAAGCCCGTCGTTGGAATATACAAGCCAAGTTCTATAATGAAAATTCCAACTAGTATATGAAAGTGATAACTCAAGAAACTCTCTATATGAAGAACATGGTGCTACTTTGAAGCACAGGTGTGGTAAAAGGATAGTAACATTGCCCCCCTTTTCTTCTTCTTTTTTGTGTGGGCTTCTTTGGCCCCCCTTTTTATTTAGGCTTCTTCGGCCTCTTTTTTTTCTTGGGGCAATGCTCTAATAATGATGATCATCACACTTTTATTTACTTAAAACTCAATATTACAACTTGATAGCTAGAACAAAGATATGCCTCTATATGAATGCCTCCGGCAGTGTACCAGGATGTGCAATGATCTAGCGTAGCAATGACATCAAAAAACGGACAAGCCATGAAAACATCATGCTAGCTATCTTACGATCATGCAAAGCAATATGACAATGAATGCTCAAGTCATGTATATGATGATGATGGAAGTTGCATGGCAATATATCTCGGAATGGCTATGGAAATTCCATGATAGGCAGGTATGGTGGCTGTTTTGAGGAGAAGGTATATGGTGGGTTTACGGTACCGGCGAAAGTTGCGTGATACTAGAGAGGCTAGCAATGATGGAAGGGTGAGAGTGCGTATAATCCATGGACTCAACATTAGTCATAAAGAACTCACATACTTATTGCAAAAGTTTATTAGCCCTCGAAGCAAAGTACTACTATGCATGCCCCTAGGGGGATAGATTGGTAGGAAAAGACCATCGCTCGTCCCCGACCGCCACTCATAAGGAAGACAATCAATAAATACCTCATGCTCCGACTTCGTTACATAATAGTTCACCATACGTGCGTGCTACGGGAATCACAAACCTCAACACAAGTATTTCTACTAATCCACAACTACCCACTAGCATGACTCTAATATCACCATCTTTATATCGCAAAACTATTGCAAGAATCAAACATATCATATTCAGTGATCTACAAGTTTTATGTAGGATTTTATGACTAACCATGTGAATGACCAATTCCTGTCATCTTTCTAAATAGATATAAGTGAAGCAAGAGAGTTTAATTCTTTCTACAAAACATATTCCCACGCTCTAACAAATATAATTGAAGCAAAATATCATTCTACAAATGGCGGTTTTCAATGTAAAGAGAAACAGGCAATCCAAACTTCAAATGATATAAGTGAAGCACATGAAGCATTCTATAAAGCCATACTCAAAAGATATAAGTGAAGTGCATAGAGCATTCTATAAATCAACCAAGTACTACCTCATACCAGCATGGTGCATAAAATAAAAATGAAAACTAAATGCAAAAGACACTCCAACATTGCACATATCACGTGAACGAAACGAATCCGAAAACATACCGATACTTGTTGAAGAAAGAGGGGATGCCTTTCGGGGCATCCCCAAGCTTAGACGCTTGAGTCTCCTTGAATATTTACTTGGGGTGCCTCGGGCATCCCCAAGCTTCAGCTCTTGCCTCTCTTCCTTCTTCTCACATTGTGACCTTCTCGATCATCGAACACTTCATCCACACAAAACTTCAACAGAAAACTCAGTAAGATCCGTTAGTATAATAAAGCAAATCACTACTCTAAGTACTGTTGCAAACCAATTCATATTTTGTTTTTGCATTGTGTCTACTGTAATATAACTTTTTCATGGCTTAATCCACTGATATAAATTGATAGTTTCATCAAAACAAGCAAACTATGCATCAAAAACAGAATCTGTCTAAAACAGAACAGTATGTAACAATCTAAACATTTGCCATACTTATGATACTTGAAAAATACTGCCAAAATTAGGAAAAATAAACAATTTGTATAGAAAGACAGTGTAAAAAGAATCAGAACCATTTGACGTTCCAGCTAAAATTGCAAAATCGTGCACTACAGCCAAAGTTTCTGTCATGCACCATACAAACCATCAAGCAAATGTAAACATCCTAAAGGCAAACCTTGGCACATTATTTTTATAATACAATGGATTGTACAAGGGGATAATTATTTTTATTTAAAAGTTTCTGTAATCAAGATTCACAAAGTTGTCGTGAGCATGAACAAAGTTCAAGGAGCTCTCCCACTTCAACAATGCTTGTCTTTCTCACTTTCACTTTCCTTTTTGAAAAAGTTTTGGGTTCCCCTCTTTATTTTTGTTATTTTTAAACTATGTGAAAGCACTCAACAGAAATAAATTACTCTCTAAAACTTTCGGGTTGTCTCCCTGGCAGCGCTTTCTTTAAAGCCATTAAGCTAGGCATATAGTGCTCAAGTAATGAATCCACCCAGATCCCAAGGTATATCAAAGCCAATTTTAATTAACAATGATTTGTAATTTAGTAGTGAGCACAAAGAAACATATATCACGCAACAACGAAGTCTAACTCTCTTCCTATGCATCGGCATGTCATAAAAGAACAATTCATGCACACATAGTAAAGGCCAATGCATAGTATAAACAGTTTCTTGCAATTTTATCGTATTGGAAACATAGAGAGGTGGAGATATAGTTCCTATCTCATAATAATTGCAAGTAGGAGTAGCAAGCACATGCACATTATATTCATCAAAATCATCATGTGTAATAGTAAAACGCAACCCATCAATATAATCCTTAATAAGGGTAAACTTCTCCGATATAGTGCAGTTGGGAGAATTTAAAAAGATAATAGGACTACCATGTGTGGGTGCAATAGCAACAATTTGATGTTTAACATAAGGAACTATGGCAAGTTCATCTCCATAAGCATAATTCATATTGGCATATTGGCCACAAGCATAGCAAGAATCATCAAAAAGGGATATTTCAAAAGAATCAACGGGATCGTAGCAATTATCATAGCATTCATCCTTCGGTAAGCACGAATGGAAATTAAACAATGTATGAGTTGAAGAGTTACTCTCATTAGAAGGTGGGCAAGTGTAGCTAATCTGCTCTTCCTCCTTTTGTTCTTCGCTCTCCTCCTCATCTTTTTCATCCAATGAGCTCACAGTTTCATCAATTTCTTCTTCGAGAGACTCCTGCAAAATATTAGTCTCTTCTTGGACAGCGGGGTAGTCCTCAATATATGGTTCAACATAGGCATTAGAAGCATAATTATCATAGCAATATTTAAGTATGTCAAAAATTTTAGATTTGTAAAGAGTAGCATCATACGTTTCAATCAAAGAAGCAATTTCATAAGCACCCTTAAAAGCAACAAATTCTTTAATTTGTTGAATATCATAGTAACTATAAACACCCTTAGCATACGAAGATACGATTCCATTATCACTAAACTCACATTGATAGGGAAGGTGTTTCTTAGGGTTTTCAGAACAACAAGTAATATCATATATTCCACATAAATTCCAAGCATAGCATTGCAAACGATGAATTTGACCCAGTAAAATTTTCCCTTTTTCAGATATTCGGTGTCGCACATAACAAGCATGCTCATCCAAAGATTTTCCCTCAAATAAGCTAGTTGGAGTTTCAGCACGAGCACATAGGGATCGAAGATGATCCAAGTAATAAGTTCAATAGTGTGATAGATTTTGAGTGGTTCTTCAACCATTGGTTTAATAGGTACAACTAATTTTTTTTGTATTTTGTGTTTCTTGCCCATAACTAAATATAGAAAACAACTAAGAACAGCAAATAAAAATTACTTAGTGATAAAGCAAACAAGCACACACGAGAATATTCACCCCACGCTATTGCTCCCCAGCAACGATACCATAAAAAGGTCTTGATAACCCACAAGTATAGGGGATCGCAACAGTTTTCGATAAGTAAGAGTGTCGAACCCAACGAGGAGCTAAAGGCAGAACAAATATTCCCTCAAGTTCTATCGACCATCGATACAACTCTACGCACACTTGATGTTCGCTTTACCTAGAACAAGTATGAAACTAGAAGTACTCTGTAGGTGTTGTTGGATAGGTTTGCAAGATAATAAAGATTACATAAATAAAAAGTAGGGGCTGTTTAGATAAACAAACAATAAAGTAAATATAGCGAGTGTGGAGAAGTGGTGGTAGGAGTTGTGAAATTGTCCCTAAGCAATTGACTACTTTACTAGACCGATAGCAAGTATTATGTGGGAGAGGCCACTGCTAGCATGCCATCCCTGACTTGGAATTCTATGCACTTATGATTGGAACTATTAGCAAGCATCCGCAACTACTAACATTCATTAAGCTAAAACCCAACCATAGCATTAAGATATATTGGTCCCCCTTCAATCCCACATGCATCAATTTCTATGCTAGGCTGAAGCTTCTGTCACCCTTGCCCTCCAATACATAGTCCTATCAACATACAACTCGTGCGCGCTCATATGATGGGCACCAAAGGACAGCAACTTAACCACAAGCAAATTAAATCAATCATAGCAATTCATCAACCACCAATAGGACAACGAAAATCTACTCAGACATCATAGGATGGCAGCACATCATTGGGTAATAATATGAAGCATAAAGCACCATGTTCAAGTAGAGGGTGCAGCAGGTTGCGGGAGAGTGGACCGCTGTAGATAGAGGGGGGAAGGTGATGGAGATGTTGGTGAAGATGGCGGAGGTGTTGGTGTAGATCGCGGTGATGATTATGATGGCCACGACAGCGTTCCGGCGCCACCAGAAGAGAAGGGGAGAGGGGGGCCCTTCTTATTCTTCTTCCTTGACCTCCTCCCTAGATAGGAGAAGGGTTTCCCCTCTGGTCCTTGGCCTCCATGGCATGGGAGGGGCGAGAGCCCCTCCGAGATTGGATCTGTCTCTCTGTCTCTCTCTGTTTTTGCATTCTGTTCTGCTGCCCTTTCACCGTTTCGTATATATATGGAGATCCGTAACTCCGATTGGACCAAAACCTTCGCCGTGATTTTTTTTACCAAAAATTAGCTTTCTTGCGGCTGAAGAAGGGCATCAACAGGCTTATGGGTGGCCCACGAGGGTCAGGGGCGCGCCCAGGGGGGCAGGCGCGCCCCCTGCCTCGTGGCCACCTCGGGCACCGTCTCGCGTGGATTTTTCTTCCGGAATTCTCCATATATTCCAAAAATAAGCTCCGTCCATTTTTATCCCGTTTGGATTCCGTTTGATATGGATATTCTGTGAAACATAAAACATGCAACAGACAAGAACTAGCACTGGGCACTGGATCAATATGTTAGTCCCAAAAATAATATAAAAAGTTGCCAAAAGTATATGAAAGTTGTAGAATATTGGCATGGAACAATAAAAAATTATAGATACAATGGAGACGTATCAGGTACCACATCACAATCAACATAATCAACATATGTAGATATACTAAAATGCACATGAACGGTACGTGTTACCTTAACCTTTCCGTTGTTTTTGAACCATTTTATGTAGTAAGGATGTGGATGTGGTATTGTGGTGAGAGATAGCTTCTCCACCATCTCCATGCTAGCCAAGTTGTTGCAGCTCCCTCCATCTATGATGACGCGAACAGAACGTTCCTTCACAACTCCCTTTGTATGGAACAAATTATGCCTCTGATTTTGCTCAACTTGTGTAACTTGCACACTCAAAACACGTTGAGAAACTAAACATTCATACCTGTCAACATCTTCAGCAGCCATGTATTGCATCTCATGATCAGAATCATCTCCACCGTGTTCTTCACTTCTAATAAGAGCCAAAGTCTCCTCATCATAGTCACTAGCGGACTCATACTTAGCATCCTCAGTAATAATCATCACACGCTTAGATGGGCATTGTCTCGCATAATGACCTCCACCCTTGCAACGACGACAAATAATATCATATTTTTGCCATGTTGATGCCATGGATGAAGAAGAGCTCAGTGCAGGCTCAGAAGGTGCACTCTTGGCAGATAGTGATGGTTGTGCCTACTTTCTTGTATCATGGTTGGCGGTGGCAGCTGACGGAGGTGCCGGTGCAGCAGAACGTGTGGAAATAGAGGATGCAGGTGGTGTCCATGATGACGGTCAACCTGCAGACAAGTTAGTTTGCGCCAATGCCTGTCAATTCTGCACTTCACGTTCAGCTTTGCAAGCAAGATGGAATAAACGAGTGATATTATTATATTCCTTATACTCTAGAATGGTCTGAATCTCTTTATTTAATCCACCCATAAAACATGCAAGCATAGCTTCATTATCCTCAACAATACCACATCTAATCATACTAGTTTGTAATTCCTGATAATATTCTTCTACAGAAATTTTTCATTGTCTCAAACGCTGCAATTTTTGAAGCAATTCATGTTGATAATATGGTGGAACCCAGTGAGTACACATAGCATTTTTCAAAGCAGCCCAAGTAGCTGGAATAGGATATAATGTACAATATTCAAACCACCAAACACATGCAAAACTAGTGAAAAGCACAAACAGTAGCAGGAACACGTCTCTTCTTGGGATATTGTAAACATGTAAAACGTTGTTCAGTTTCTAACTCCTAAGTAAGGTATATATCGGGAACATTTCTACCCTCAAATGGTGGAATATTCAATTTCAGTTTAGGAAGATGGTCACGATCTCGTACCTCAGGTGGTGGTGCAGCCCTACCGTTGCGATGATATGCATGAGGATGACCTGGTGGTGGTGGTGCTGGTGGTTGCACATAGTTCTGATTTTGATCAACCTCATCCTCGTAATGGTCCTCCACCTCTGCAGTAGCAGCAGGAGCTAGAGAAGCATCAACAACGGCACCAAAATTTTGACTAGGCTCAATGGGAACGCGCAGAGCTCGTCCCACTTGATTTGGAAGGCGACGTTGTTGTTGTTGTTGTTGTTGTAGAGGTGCGACAGGTGCAGCAGGCGGTGGTGGTGGAAAACGTGAAAGCAATTCAGTAAACTTGTTATCGAGCTTTGTTTTGAACGTCTTCTCCATGGCCTCTTCAAATCTGTTTAGCACATCTTGCACCTGTCCACTCATCTTTTGTTGAAACTTATCATGAAGCTCCTTGTTTGTCAAGTTCTCCCAGTCAATCTCGTCGCCTTGTGATCCTGCCATAGTTAGCAGCAATAGAAACACACGAGAATATGATCCTACAGACTACTAACAAGTGGTGGTGGTGGGTGTCGATGTCAAAACCGGCAGATCTCGGGTAGGGGGTCCCGAACTGCGCGTCTAGGATCGATGGTAACAGGAGGCGGGGGACACAATGTTTTCCCAGGTTCGGGCCCTCTCTACGGAGGTAATACCCTACTTCCTGCTTGATTGATCTTGATGAATATGAGTATCACAAGAGTTGATCTACCACGAGATCATAATGGCTAAACCCTAGAAGTCTAGCTTGTATGATTGCATAATGATCTATCGACTATCCTAGCCTTGGCTTATATAATGCACCAGAGGCCTAGGATCAAGAGTCCTAGCCGAATACATTGGTGGAGAGGAGTCCTTGTCTTGATCACCAAGTCTTGTGGAATACTCCTTTTATGCAGCATGGGCTGCCCGAAGTGGCCCATGAGTGAACCGCCATGGGGGTCCTCGGCCCGATCCACATGGTCGGGAGACGATGTCGTGAGTACCCCCTAGTCCAGGACACCTTCAGTAGCCCCCTGAACCAGTGTTCAAGTTGGGGATGCTCCTCGATCCTTCCGAACTGTTCTTCATCTTCGGTCTTTGGTCTTGAAAACTGGTTCAACAAATCTTCTCGTCTTTGATATTGAGGATCGCCGAAGTGAATCCGAAGGGTTTACACATCGGGTATCCAAGAAGCCCCTTTCAGTTCTCGGCCTTTATCAATGCCTTAGGATTATTTTTTACACCACACCTCAGGTTTGAAGTTGTTCCCGTGCGGCGGTGTCCTCTTGCATCCGAGCTCCAACGCCGGACTGCATTCGAGATATCTTTTGCAGCCGAGCACCAACGCCGGACTATATCCGAGCTCCAACGCCAAACTATATCCGAGGCGTCATAGGTCACCTTGGCTTGAAAAAGTTTGAAGGAGGTTATCCGAGTTTAATGCTGAAAAGTTCTCTATGGAACGAGCCATTCGAATCTGGGCTTTATGCCATACCACTTCCGAGCTCCAACGATGGTCAGCGTCTGAGGTGTCGTAAACTACCTCGGTCTTTTAAAAGATTGAACGAATTCAGCCGACCTTAATGCCAAAAATGCCCTCTATGGAGCCAGCCACTCGCGCCCGAGCTTTATGCCGGACTGCTTCCGAGGTGGTGCACCACCCCGACCGCATGCTGATTTTTGTGAGTATTTTTGATTGGTGCAGTCTACTCTCTGCCGAGATATATAGCCAGTATATGTATATCCAGTAGCCCTCAAGGTGTGTGTCGGTCTAAACCCGAGGTGCACCTGAAGGAAAACATAAAACTGTTGATCCTGGTAGCCCCTGAGACTCAGGTCGATTTGCGAAATCGGCCTGAGGATCAACTTCTAGCTCGGAAGCATACATAGGAATAGAAACACAGTGTAATATATTAGAGGTAATAGTGATCGGCGGATGAACCCTTGAGAGAGGGTTTTGAGAAGTCGCTGTAATATATTAGCTTGATGCCGGATAAGTCCCAGATGGTACTTATTGTTGTCTGAAGACGCGTTTTCCCATAGTTTGGTCCAGCCGAACACTAAGCACTTTGAATTTTCTGCACTGAACAGGCAACGCAGTAGCCCCCGAGACACTGGTCGGGTGACAACACCAGATCAGGGGATCGATGTGCCCCTTTAATATTTATAAATAATGAGCGCGAAGCCCAGTAGCCCCCGAGCCTTAATGTGGGCACGGGTGGCTGAATTAAGGATCGATATCCGTGTGTATTTTTTTTGTGTTTAACACAAACTTCTCGAAAAGAGACTAAAGATCTCTTAAAGGAGCTAGAGCCAGCGAAAGCTGGGCTCGCCAAGGTTGGCCCCAAGGGGCTTAATAGATAGGAAAGCGATGCTACTTGGGATTTAGGAGAGCTTTATGTAAGTTCCTCGCTTGGTCTTTAAAAGGTGAGCTGCAATAAATCGACTTTACTCGCAATTTATGATCCTATGTATCCATGTATTTTACATCATTAATGCTTGGATCCGCATTTTACAAAACGTTGTTGACCAACCATCGGCCTCCACCTCCTCGGCCAGCAGTCGGGGAGTGTTTGTCCTTCTTTATAAAGCCTTCATGAGAGAAAAGATTTACGACAAGCAAGGCAATCCGGTCATACGGTTTGATAAACAAAGGTACACGTCGAGATATGTTATATTACTTAATGTAAGAAACATCTTCCAAGGAAAATAGTCCTGCTATCGGTTCCTTTCTTTGGGTCGTCATGCTTATCATGATCATGAAACCTCACCTCCGATCAATGTGGGAGGAAAATATTGAGGATTTAGTTTGGGGAAAGTTCCTGAACTCTATGGTATTAATGAACCAAAATTTTCACTTCCGTCGTTGCTGACCAATGTGATCCTTTAAGATCGCTATCTTTTGGCTTCACCCAATCTGAGGTACTAACTCGAATGACCCGATAGTAACAATCACAGAGGTGCTCCCTTTATCGCCTAGCCGAACAATCGGGAATGTAGGGGTAAGCACAGGAGCCAGGCAATCTAGCTTGGCAAAAATCTTAAGTCAAATTGATGCATATTTATGGCTTTATAACGATGATTATGGAAGGCAGCCCTTGTATATTAAATACAAATGATGATGATATGTTTATTTTGACTCTGTTGTGACTGTTTATCAGTTAAAAGTGGCCCATCGTCGGCTTCTACCCCTTTGTAGATACTACGTAGGGTGTCTCCGCAATAACAAGACAATCCTTAGCCGTCGTCTCGGTGCCCGAAGGTGGTTGTGTTAGTGGAAACCAACCAATCAGATATGCGGGCTTTATAACTTTCACTTAGACATAGGAGCTTTAAACCGGGGAAGCTAGCTACGAGCCCCCGATTAGTGTTCGGCGACACACGAGGTCAACCCGTAAACACTACGGCCAATGTTATGAATGGCCCATCATTTAACGTAGTCATCGGATCGCTGACCAGTTTACGCTTATTGTGACAGTCAGTTTTCGACTTTCTCCACTGAGGTGCTTAACCATGCGAGCTGGAAGCACAATCCCAGTGGTTCTCCCTTTGCGCACCTAGCCGAACAAAGCGGAACGTAGGAGGCAAGCACAGGAGCCGGGAAACCCAAGTATTTGACCGAAGACACAATTTGAAACCGATGCATATATAGCAATATACGAGAATGTTTTTGGTGAATCCCTAAAGGTGTCCGGCGTTGCACTGCGAGACTTATGCTGGAAACACACAAATAGTTTAAAAGTGCCATAAGCTTGGAAAACCAAAAAACGTCAGTACAAACTTGACGTCTGAACAAGATCAAGTGTTCGGTGCCAATCTGAGAATTGGGAAAAAATTGTGCTTCTGTCGTGCTTTAACATGACACATCCGATCTCAAGACTTCACGCGGGTCAGCCTACGGCTTCAAGCCCCTTATACCAAAGGCGGAGTACTTCTCCGAGGTCAGTTTAGCAAACTAAACTCGAGCGGCTTTTAGAGAGAAGGCAGGCTATCTGGCTATTGACCATACACTCGAGTCGAAAAAGGAGCAGTAGAAAAAGACTTTGCAACGACCAAGAAGAAAAAAAATTAGTGTAAAACAACTCATATAAATTTTAAGAGACCCCAAGTGACTTGGGTAAAAGAATTTTATGTATAATGATTGTATGTACCGAAGTACTTATATCATGTCTGTGTTCATCCGAACTTTAAACGCGTCTTAACCGACCGTCGGCTCCTCCCTCTTCGGTCAAGGGCCAAAAAGTGTTATGTACTCCACCTGTCGAGAATATCGATGATGTTTCCGATAACTAGGTAATCAGGCCATAAGGTTGTAATAGAGAAAGCGCGCTCAGGGAACTTATGCTATATTACTGATGAAGTGTAAGAAGCATCTTCGAAGAAAATAGTACCCCCACCGATACCTTTCTTCGGTTGCACATTGTTACTATGAGACTTGTGCAATAGATTTTTTGTACTCTTGAGTTCTGTTGTGTGCCGTACATGATTGAAAACAATAAGAGCACTAGCTTTCGGCTTCACCCAGTCTGAGGTACTAACTCAGATGACCCGGTAGTAACAATCACAGAGGTGCTCCCTTTACCGCCTAGCCGAACAATCGGGAACGTAGGGGTAAGCACAGGAGCTAGGGAACCCAGCTTGCGAAACACTTAAGTCAACATGGTGCATATTGTGGCGTAATACACGAACAAGGAACGAAGCTATACAAGTATAATCATATGCAAGAGGAAAGGCTTCATAAAGGAAGCCCCTAAATAAACGGGGTATTTGAATTTGTGTGTCACAAAAAAGGTTTGACAAGGAATTTTGTCACAAACAACTTTTTGCCAAAAAGTATAATGCTTGGTCAAACCGAACAAAATTTAAAACTGAAAGTTTTTGAGCATGAAAGCGACTTAGCTGGTTAATGTGCTCGGTGTTGATGACATGATTCGGGCTTGTGGCGGGACAAAGACGCCCATTGATCTGTGACAGATCCGACAAGGTTCGCAGTCCTCGGCATGGCCGAGGTCCCAACCTCCAAGCTCGAAGTGTCCGAGCAAGGAGTTCGGCACTCTGAAGTAGTGACACGGCTCGGCCAATGCAGGCCGGTAGAGTGACGCCAAAGTCCCCGGCGTGGGTTAATGAAGTGATGACGAATCCCCCTATGTAGCCGATGTGACGTGTGAAAGTGCAACTATCCCCGGGTGGTTTTGGTAATTCCTAAAAACATATAGCTCATTGAGCTAACATTATTCCAAGATTAATATTTCAGGAAAAGCTCAATGAATGGCATGGCATGGATGAGGAAAGTGGATCCCTCAAAATTCTAAGGACAAAAAGTTTGGCTCAAGCTTCAAGATCAAGACTCTACATTTTATATTTTAGTGATCCAAGATCACATTGAGTCTATAGGAAAAGCCAATACTATCAAGGAGGGATGAGGTGCTGCTTAATGACTTGCTTGCTCAAAGTGCTTAGTGATATGCTCCAAAACCCTCAACTACCTTCCCACATCCACATATGACCTAAACCAAAAGTCAAACTCGGCCCCACCGATTCTTTCTATCCGGCGCCACCGAGTTTCAAATGTCATAGCCACTGCCACAAACCCTAGCAAATCGGTTTCACCGATAGGGATCTCGGTCTCACCGAGATGGGATTGTAATCTCTCTGTTTCCCTTCGTAACGTTTCGGTCTTACCGAGATGAGCGATCGGTCCCACTGAGATTGCAATGTAAACTCTCTGTTTCCCTTTTGTAACATTTCGGTCTCACCGAGATGAGCGAATCGGTCCCACCGAGTTTACCTGACCAACTCTCTGGTTAGCTTATTACCAAAATCGGTCCCACCGAGTTTGTGTAATCGGTCACACCGAGATTACGTTATGCCCTAACCCTAACCATATCGGTCCTACCGAGTTGCATCTCAGTCCCACCGAAAATCCTAACGGTCACTAGGTTTGCTGAATCGGTCCGACCGAGTTTAACCATTCGGTCCCACCGAGTTTGGCAAATTGTGTGTAACGGTTAGATTCTGTGTGGAGGCTATATATACCCCTCCACCCACTCTTCATTTGTGGAGAGAGCCATCAGAACATACCTACACTTCCAATACACATTTTCTGAGAGAGAACCACCTACACTTGTGTTGAGGTCAAGATATTCCATTCCAACCATATGAATCTTGATCTCTAGCCTTCCCCAAGTTGCTTTCCACTCAAATCTTCTTTCCACCAAATCCAAATCCTGTGAGAGAGAGTTGAGTGTTGGGGAGACTATCATTTGAAGCACAAGAGCAAGGAGTTCATCATCAACACACCATTTGTTACTTCTTGGAGAGTGGTGTCTCCTAGATTGGCTAGGTGTCACTTGGGAGCCTCCGACAAGATTGTGGAGTTGAACCAAGGAGTTTGTAAGGGCAAGGAGATCGCCTACTTCGTGAAGATCTACCGCTAGTGAGGCAAGTCCTTCGTGGGCGACGGCCATGATGGAATAGACAAGGTTGCTTCTTCGTGGACCCTTCGTGGGTGGAGCCCTCCGTGGACTCGCGCAACCGTTACCCTCCGTGGGTTGAAGTCTCCATCAACGTGGATGTACGATAGCACCACCTATCGGAACCACGACAAAAACATCCATGTCTCCAATTGCGTTTGAATCCTCCAAACCCTTCCCTTTACATTCTTGCAAGTTGCATGCTTTACTTTCCGCTGCTCATATACTCTTTTGCATGCTTGCTTGAATTGTGTGGAGATTGCTTGACTTGTGCTAAGATAGCTAAAATCTGCCAAGAACTAAAATTGGGAAAAGGCTAGATTTTTATTTGGTCAAGTAGTCTAATCACCCCCCCTCTAGACATACTTTCGATCCTACAAGTGGTATCAGAGCTTTGGTCTCCATTTGCTTTGATTTCCATAGCTTTTGGTGGTCATAGCCTTGGTTTCACAACCTAGGAGAGTATGGCGTCTAGCGAGGGAAATTATCACCGTAGAGGTCCTTACTTTGATGGTACTAATTTTGCTAGTTGGAAGCATAAGATGAAAATGCATATTCTTGGACATAACCCCGCCGTTTGGGCTATTGTGTGTGTTGGCTTGCAAGGTGAATTCTTTGATGGGAAAGAACCAAATCGTGAAGCTACCGCGGATGAGTTGAAGATGCTACAATACAATGCTCAAGCTTGTGATATCCTCTTCAACGGATTGTGCCCCGAAGAATTCAACAAAATCAGCCGTCTTGAGAATGCAAAGGAAATTTGGGATACTTTGATTGACATGCATGAAGGTACCGACTCCGTCAAGGAATCCAAGTTGGATGTGCTTCAAAGTCAACTTGACAAGTTCAAAATGAAGGATGGTGAAGGTGTCGCTGAAATGTACTCTAGGCTTGCTCTTATCACAAATGAGATTGCCGGCTTAGGGAGTGAAGAGATGACCGATAGATTCATCATCAAGAAGATCCTAAGAGCCTTGGATGGAAAATATGATACCGTGTGCACATTGATCCAAATGATGCCCAATTACAAAGATCTCAAGCCAACGGAAGTCATCGGAAGAATTGTTGCTCATGAGATGTCACTCAAGGATAAAGAGGAACTTCACAACAAATCAAGTGGTGCTTACAAAGCCTCATGTGAAGCCCCCACATCATCGAGTGAGAAACAAACCTTCAATGAAGAATTGAGCTTAATGGTGAAGAACTTCAACAAGTTCTACAAGAGTAGAAGCAAAGAGAGAAGCTCCAAATCAAGGTCCTACAATGACAAAAGATCTTCTAGTCGAGAGCGAAACTGCTACAATTGTGGAAGGCCCGGACACTATTCCAATGAGTGTACGGCCCCCTACAAGAGAAGAGAAGATTCTCCCAAGAGAAGAAGTAGAAGAGAAGAATCACCATCTAGAGAAAGAAGGAGTAGAGATGATCGTTATGAACGAAGACCCTCACGGAGAAGCAAGGATTCGGAAAGAAAGGACAAGTCATCAAGGAGCTACACAAAACGAAGACATCAAGCTCATGTTGGTGAATGGGTATCCGGCTCCGACTCCGACAACCACTCCGAGAGAAGCTATCACTCCGACTCCGAATATACTCAAGATGAAGGTGTTGCCGGTCTAGCACTTGTGACAACCAACTCCTACGACATATTTGACTCACCAAATGAAGGAGTTGGAACATGCTTCATGGCTAAAGGCCCAAAGGTATCACACCCCGAGTATGTTGATTTCAATAGTGATGAAGATGACTTGTTAGGTGATGATGATTTACTTGTTGACAACTCTAGTGATGAATACTATGATGAAACGTCAATTAATCATGCTAATCAAGATAAAACGAATGACAATGATAAGGAGAAGATTGAGTCTCTAACTAAAGAACTAAACACTCTTAAGTTAGCTCATGAAACTATCTTAGGAGATCATCGAGAACTTTTAAGGACTCATGAGAAATTGCGCTTTGAAAAGCTCAACCTTGAGCAAGAGCATGAGTTCTTAAAAGCAATCAATGATGATCTTCGCAAGAAAAGTTCTTCTTACATTGCCAAGCGTTTACTCTTATCCACTTACATGCCTCAAGTCAAGTCTAGTAACAAGAACAAGAAAGATTCTTCCTCTAGTAGTAACAATAATCATGCTAAATCCAATATTGTTGCTTCTAGTAGTTCTCTTGATTCCACTAATGATTCTCTTAGCCAAGTTACACTTGAGCAAGAAAATAGCTTATTGAAGGGAATTATAGAGAAAGGTGTTTACAAGAGCCTTGCCGGAAGTAAGCAATTCGAGGAAATTGTACGCAAGCAAGGAAGGCACCGGAAGAATCAAGGTGTTGGTTTTGAACGAAAGTTCAATGCCAATGGAGTTGAGTGGGAAGAAGATCAATACCCCAAGACGAAGTTTGTTCCTCAACAAGAGAGTATGATCCTACTTCTCTCAAAGGGACACAAGCTCAAGATGATCTTCCACCACAAGACCACAAGCAAAAAGGCAAGGACAAGCTTCAAGAGGAAATTGATGCATTTGAAGAAGCTCCTAAGGCCTTGGTCAAGTGGGTTCCCAAGACTACTTCAAGTTCCACTTCATCAAGTACAACTACAACACCGAGGATTCCCATCAAGATGGTGTGGATCCCGAAGAAGAAGAACTAGAGAGTTCTTGAGGGTGACTCCGCCAACATACTTCACTCTTATCATCTTGGCAAGAACAAGTGCAATCAACTTCCACATCTTGCACTAGTTCAAGGAGTCACAAACCCTCTTGTTGGTAAGACAAGGGACAAGGTAACCTAAAAGCTTTCATAGACATCATCTTGTGTGTGCATCACTCTATGTCTATGGATATCCTTGTTTGTTCCTTGTGGGACTAACCCGTGTAGGTATTGAAAGTGCAACTCACTCCAATGGATAGCTCCAAATGATCTACATCAACATTGAGCATCCACATCTTCAACATCTACATGAAGTCATCATCGACAAAACCCAAGGTTAGTTCATCCCTCTTAGGGGGGATCTCACATCTAGGGGGAGCTTTACTCTAAGAATTGAGCTAAAGCAACTCTAATGGTGTGAACACAACAATGCTTTATGTAAAAGTGGTAACCCCACTTGTGCTTAAACGATGAGTATGACCTATGATCAAATGTTCTCATTTGACTCCTAAGTCAATATACTCATATATAGATGACCTAGTCATCGCAAATTGTTTGATAGATGCTAGAATTGGTTGTGCATGCTTTGCCACATATTTCAATTGCCATTTTATTGTGTGAGCATGTTGATTGCATATTTCACTCATTCAGGACATCCACTTGTTGTTTTGATTGATTGGTTTTCTTTTCTTTTGCCAAGTGGATGGACAAGAATGCCTAAGAACCCTCTCTAGCTATCTATGCTTTTCTCGTCTCAAACTCTATTCATGCTACATCACAAAATTTGATCAAGTCAGATTCGAACCACTCTGTGTGAGGAGCACTCGGAGTCCCCGATTCGTCATAGACTTAAACTTCCAAAACTTCTTTGTGTGTTTCGGTCTGACCGATTCCTCCATTTCGGTCATACCGAGATCACTAAGTCGATCTAGGTTTTCAATCTCGGTGCAACCGATTTGAACTTTTCGGTCACACCGAGTTGCTATAACTGTCAACAGTTATGCATCTCGGTGCCACCGAGTTGTTCCACTCGGTCACACCGACAGGGTCGGGCTATATATACTCACGGGCAAAATTTTCGAAATTTCTCCGAAACCCCTTCGCCCGCGCATAGCTCGCTCTGCCTCCTGGGTCTTCGGATCGTCCTCCTCGTTGCCAGCCGCCTCCTGTCGCTGGTCTCCGCCACCGTCAACGGAATTCTTCCCCGCCGTTGCCGCCGTAGCGAGTTCATCGCCGAACTAGGGTATGGACTCGATCACAGTGCTATCCCCGTCCGATTCCTAGCACATTGTGTTCATTATGATTCTTACCACGATTGAAACGCTTCTATCCAGTCAAAACACTCCGTAGATTAGAGTTGAATCGAAAATTTAGGGTTAGGTTTCTGTCGAAACCATCTCGGACCCACCGGGTTGCAGAACTCGGTTCCACCGATTCGGCCAAGGCCATTGCACATGTGGTTCTCAGTCTGACCGAGAATTGCAAATCGGTGTGACCGAGTTCAGGACTTTGTGAAACCCTAGCAGTCTCGGTGCCACCGAACTGTGACTCGGTCTGACCGAGTTCACTAGTTTAGGTTCCAACAGCTGCTTCGGTATCACCGAGTTTGCAAATCGGTTGATCCGAAATGCTTTCTGTGGAAAACTAAAACTAAGTTTTTGACTCATTCTTTTGCAAAAATCTCTGTATTTTGTGATGCTCATCCACTCTATCTCATCTACAATCTATTCACAGGGTCTGCAGTTAGTGTTTGCAACATGTCTGACCAGAGTGACAGCCAGAACAGGTCAGAGGAGCAGGTTCACCTGAGTGAGGGCACTAGTCCCTCTAGCAGTTCAGATGATGGTAGCAGGAGCACCCCAAGCAATTTGCCAAAGGCTGCCACTAGAGCAAGCAAGAAGAAAACTTCAGAGTCTGAGGATGAAGACTATGTGGCCACTGAGGATGAGGCCACATCAAAGAAGAAAGTGGTTAAGAAGGAGTACAGCTCAGCTGTAGTTAAGCCAGGGATGAAGATCAAAAGGCCAGCAAGAAGACAACCAATGTCTAAGGCCAGAGCATCCTCTCAAGCATATTTGGAATATCAACCCAAAGAGCCTGCTGTAGAAGGAAAGAAAAGGAAGGAAAGGGTCAAGAAGACCATGGCCAGAGTGATTGGAAAGGCTTCCATGATGGAAGAAGAAGCGGAAGAAGAGGTTGCTGCACCAGCACCCAAGGCACAGAAGCTTATGGGTGATGCTATCAGGACAGGGGCTGCATCATCAAAGCCCAAAGAATCACCCAAAGCTACCTCCAAGCCCAAGACTGCACCAAAGAGAAATACCAGAAACATACCAGCTGCTAAGAAGAACAAGGCCCCAGTGCCTGAGACTGTTGCTGAAGAAGAAGATGAAGAGCATGTTCTGAGAAAATTGAAGCCAAAAATTCCAGACCACAATGATGCTCATCCCGTGGCTGAGAACATGAAGATCAGGAGAGACTCAGGACTGAGGAAATGGAGAGAGACAGATCCATATGCTACCAGGAGAAGGACTGCTGTTGATTACAGGTTCCACACAAAGGAACAACAGGATTTCTATGAGACAGTGCTGCTGGACAAGAAGCCTATAGTGTGTGAAATGAGGTGGGTCGACTGGAAGTATATCAAGGAAAATGAGGAACACTATCCTGGTGTGTTTGACAGCTTCAGTGCTTGTGGAGTTGCAGACTTTGTTGGGCAGAAGCTCACAAAGTGGAATGAGGAGCTCATAATGCAATTCTACTCCACAGCACACTTCTATCCAGATGGCAGGATAGTATGGATGTCTGAAGGTACAAGGTACCACTCAACTATTGAGGAATGGGCAAATCTGATCAATGCTCCTAAGGAAAAAGAAGATGACTTGGATGTCTATGCCAAGAAGAAGATGGATCACAACTCTATGGCAAATATGTACAAGGAGATTCCTGAAGATGATCTTGAGACTCACCAGTTTGGGTCAGTAAAACACTTGCTGTCAGGGCTGCCTACAATCAATTGGATCCTTAGGCACACTCTCTTGCCCAAGTCTGGTGATCACAGAATGATCAGAGGCCATGCAATTAACTTGCTACATATATTTGATGTGCCACAGAAGTTCAAGGTCATGAGCCTTATAGTTGAGACTATCAAGAGGACTGCAGCTGACCAGAAAAGAAGTTGTGGATATGCCCCACAGATCCAGGAGTTGATAAACTCAAAGATGGGCACAGGCACATACTTGTTGGATAAGGAACACTTGCCTATCTATCCTGACTTCGAGGACAACCAAGTTGTGATGAATGAAGATGAACCCTCCTCAGTGCAAGCACAAGCAAAGAAGGAGAAGGCAAAGATGGAGAAGGCTGCCAAGATGCCAACTCAAGAGGAGGCATCTGAGTACTTTTTGAAAAGCAAGCAGGACCAGCTTGGTTACTTGATAGCATCATCTCTGAGGATTGAGAAGGGGTTGGCCACCCTAACTCAAAACCAGGAGAGCCTGGAAAGAATCGTGGAACAAAAATTCTATGATTTAGATGTCAAAGTAACTGAGATTCAGTCTGTTGTGGAGCAGCTACATGATGACATGCAAGAGAGGAAGGGCAAGACAACCGCTGATGCATTTGCCAGAGTGCCTTGAGCTCAGAGATCTGCTGCAGTGCCTATACCAGACACTAGAGCCACTTCATCTGCACCAGCTACAGCTTCAGTGCCACCAGCTCCAGCACCTACCCCATCAGCTCCATCTACTTCAACTGAAGCCTTCGTCCTTGGAGTTCTCCGGACACCACCACCTGAAGACCAAGCCTGAGAGACGTTTAGTGCTATGCATTTTCTATGAACTTTTTGGTAACTTGTTGCCAAAGGGGGAGAAAAATGTATAGATCATAGGCTTCGAGAGAGAGCGTTGCTTTTTATTCTCTCTTCCTTTGGTGGTTGAACTTTGTTTATCTTTTGATTGCTTGAGATACTACGCTATTATTTGTTAGATGATCATGTAGTTGATGATCATGTGGTTGATCATAAGCTACACTTATGCTTGTTAGATGATATTATCTTACTTATCCTTATATGATCATTCACATTGCTTGGTGATGAGTGCATGTATTTAATTCTTATCATTTTGAGCGCTCCACCAAGATGTATGTGACATGGAAGAGTAACCCATGATCCTAACTCATTGTGCATTTGCAGTCCAAAGCAAATCTTAAGATATGCACAAATTTAGGGGGAGCTCTTGCTTTTCACATACTTCTCAAAGCGACGATATCTTTCACTCTTATTATCATTTGTCGAAGCTTTGATCTATATGTTGTCATGAATTACCAAAAAGGGGGAGATTGAAAGTGCAACTATCCCCGGGTGGTTTTGGTAATTCCTAACAACATATAGCTCATTGAGCTAACATTATTCCAAGATTAATATTTCAGGAAAAGCTCAATGAATGGCATGGCATGGATGAGGAAAGTGGATCCCTCAAAATTCTAAGGACAAAAAGTTTGGCTCAAGCTTCAAGATCAAGACTCTACATTTTATATTTTAGTGATCCAAGATCACATTGAGTCTATAGGAAAAGCCAATACTATCAAGGAGGGATGAGGTGTTGCTTAATGGCTTGCTTGCTCAAAGTGCTTAGTGATATGCTCCAAAACCCTCAACTACCTTCCCACATCCACATATGACCTAAACCAAAAGTCAAACTCGGCCCCACCGATTCTTTCTATCCGGCGCCACCGAGTTTCAAATGTCATAGCCACTGCCACAAACCCTAGCAATTCGGTTTCACCGATAGGGATCTCGGTCTCACCGAGATGGGATTGTAATCTCTCTGTTTCCCTTCGTAACGTTTCGGTCTTACCGAGATGAGCGATCGGTCCCACCGAGATTGCAATGTAAACTCTCTGTTTCCCTTTTGTAACATTTCGGTCTCACCGAGATGAGCGAATCGGTCCCACCGAGTTTACCTGACCAACTCTCTGGTTAGCTTATTACCAAAATCGGTCCCACCGAGTTTGTGTAATCGGTCACACCGAGATTACGTTATGCCCTAACCCTAACCATATCGGTCCTACCGAGTTGCATCTCAGTCCCACCGAAAATCCTAACGGTCACTAGGTTTGCTGAATCGGTCCGACCGAGTTTAACCATTCGGTCCCACCGAGTTTGGCAAATTGTGTGTAACGGTTAGATTCTGTGTGGAGGCTATATATACCCCTCCACCCACTCTTCATTTGTGGAGAGAGCCATCAGAACATACCAACACTTCCAATACACATTTTCTGAGAGAGAACCACCTACACTTGTGTTGAGGTCAAGATATTCCATTCCAACCATATGAATCTTGATCTCTAGCCTTCCCCAAGTTGCTTTCCACTCAAATCTTCTTTCCACCAAATCCAAATCCTGTGAGAGAGGGTTGAGTGTTGCGGAGACTATCATTTGAAGCACAAGAGCAAGGAGTTCATCATCAACACACCATTTGTTACTTCTTGGAGGGTGGTATCTCCTAGATTGGCTAGGTGTCACTTGGGAGCCTCCGACAAGATTGTGGAGTTGAACCAAGGAGTTTGTAAGGGCAAGGAGATCACCTACTTCGTGAAGATCTACCGCTAGTGAGGCAAGTCCTTCGTGGGTGACGGCCATGATGGAATAGACAAGGTTGCTTCTTCGTGGACCCTTCGTGGGTGGAGCCCTCCGTGGACTGGCGCAACCGTTACCCTCCGTGGGTTGAAGTCTCCATCAACGTGGATGTACGATAGCACCACCTATTGGAACCACGACAAAAACATCCATGTCTCCAATTGCGTTTGAATCCTCCAAACCCTTCCCTTTACGTTCTTGCAAGTTGCATGCTTTACTTTCCGCTGCTCATATACTCTTTTGCATGCTTGCTTGAATTGTGTGGAGATTGCTTGACTTGTGCTAAGATAGCTAAAATCTGCCAAGAACTAAAATTGGGAAAAGGCTAGATTTTTATTTGGTCAAGTAGTCTAAGCACCCCCCCTCTAGACATACTTTCGATCCTACAACGTGGTATGTCAGTACGCCGAGGAGACAACACTGCCTGACCCGAATCATTTACCTGTGCACAGAAAATAGTGCAAACCAGAGATAATAGTAATAATGAAAAATAAATAAAAAATCGTTGTATAATTAATAATTTATGCAAAGTGAGTAATAAAAGAAATATGGCTCGTGTGTGGAACACTCGATGAGGTAGAGCTCTCTCTGCGATGCCAAAGTCCCCAAGGCAACCGAGCATGTCGGTATGGCAATTCTGTCGGCGTTTTGGGAATGGGGGTCCCTGACTTGCCTGCCTGCGGCCCACAGCTTGGCTCTGCGAGCGGGACTGTATGGCCCATCTTCACCAGCGAGGACTCAAGACCCTCGCGAGGCGGACGACACAAGACCTCCTCAGGACGGCCTCACCAGGCTAGCTCACGAGGTGCGGAGAGATCATGGCCAGGCAAACCTCGCTAGGTTCCGATGACGTGAGCCATGACGATCGAGATCAGGCGGGCGTCAGGTGGGCGCCAGCGCGCACAGTGTCCTAGTTTCCTCTTTGGTGCCAAGGGAACAAGCGCAGGCGCGGAGTACCGAGGTGTCAAGCAAAGGTTTCCATATCAGTGCAACGAGACCAAGACCAACGGGGTGGCAAGACGAAGGTCACCATGGAGCCCAAGACGGCATCACCACCAGAGCCTTTTGCAGCCGAAGACTGCTCTTGTCAGCATAAGCTGTACTAGCCGTCCCCTTTCAAATTGGCCGTTGTTGGCTCCCTTCCCGCTCAATATTTGGGAAGAGGACCAGGGCCTCTATAAATAGGATTAGCCATCGCAGTAGGACAGGGATCCAACGAGGCTGGAACTCATTCAACGCATCCTCTCACCCACCAAGCGCAAGAACACCTCTCCTCAGGAGGCTATTCTTCCCCTTGTACTGTTCATCCTCAGCCCAAGCGGCAATCCACCACCACCACACTGGAGTAGGGTATTACACCACAACGGTGGCCCGAACTAGTATAAATCTTGTGTCCTTTGTGTTGCGAATTTGTAGAGTTAGCCAGTAAGATCTTAGTGGAGCTAGGACGTGGATCGGTAGGGGGAGATCTTCGCGCGCACCCTAGTGTTCGAACCTTGAGGGTTTTGCCGGAACCCGTGATCTAACATTTGGCGCGCCATGTAGGAGTGCGCCGAAGCTTCCCTTCCGTCGCTCCGCGTCCCACTGCTCCATCGTCTCCATCGCGGACGCTTGCCGCGCTTGCGCTGAGCGCCGGGCTGCCCTCACCGCCTGCATTGCTCAGACGGCTCCCATTGCCGGGCCACCCCGTCCTTCTTAGTCGCCTGCCGCCAACGCCGCCACCGGCCCGGCGGGGAACAAGCAGCAAGCATCCTCGATGCACCCCTTGGTGCGGCGAGACGGCCGCACCACCACTCCATCGCCGACCCCGGTCGGCTCGTCATCCCACGCTCATCGCGCTCTGATACGTCTCCATCGTATCTACTTTTCCAAACACTTTTGCCCTTGTTTTGGACTCTAACTTGCATGATTTGAATGGAACTAACCCGGACTGACGCTGTTTTCAGCAGAATTGCCATGGTGTTATTTATGTGTAGAAACACAAGTTCTCGGAATGACCTGAAACTCCACAGAGTGTCTTTTTGGAAATAATAAAAAATACTGGCAAAAGATCAAGACCAGGGGGCCCACACCCTAGCCATGAGGGTGGGGGGCACGCCTGCCCCCTAGGGCGCGCCCCCTACCTCGTGGCCCCCCTAGAGCTCCTCCGACCTTAACTCCAACTCTATATATTCACTTTCGGGGAGAAAACATAAAGGAGAAGGATTCATTGCGTTTTACGATACGGAGCCGCCGCCAAGCCCTAAAACCTCTCGGGAGGGCTGATCTGGAGTCCGTTCGGGGCTCCGGAGAGGGGAATCCTTCGCCATCATCATCATCAACCATCCTCCATCACCAATTTCATGATGCTCACCACCATGCATGAGTAATTCCATCGTAGGCTTGCTGGACGGTGATGGGTTGGATGAGATTTATCATGTAATCAAGTTAGTTTTGTTAGGGTCTGATCCCTAGTATCCACTATGTTCTGAGATTGATGTTGCTATGACTTTGCTATGCTTAATGCTTGTCACTAGGGCCCGAGTGCCATGATTTCAGATCTGAACCTATTATGTTTTCATCAATATATGAGAGTTCTTGATCCTATATTGCAAGTCTATAGTCACCTACTATGTGTTATGATCTGGCAACCCCGAAGTGACAATAATCGGGACCACTCCCGGTGATGACCGTAGTTTGAGGAGTTCATGTATTCACTATGTGTTAATGCTTTGGTCCAGTACTCTATTGAAAGGAGGCCTTAATATCCCTTAGTTTCCGCTAGGACCCCACTGCCACGGGAGGGTAGGACAAAAGATGTCATGCAAGTTCTTTTCCATAAGCACGTATGACTATATTCGGAATACTTGCCTACATTACATTGATGAATTGGAGCTAGTTCTGTGTCACCCTAGGTTATGACTGTTACATGATGAACCGCATCCGGCATAATTCTCTATCACCGATCCATTGCCTACGAGCTTTCCCTATATTGTTCTTCGCTTATTTACTTTTCAGTTGCTATTGCTATCATCACTACAAAATACCAAAAACATTACTTTTGCTATCGTTACCACTACTATCATATTACTTTGATACTAAATACTTTGCTGCAGATATTAAGTTTCCAGGTGTGGTTGAATTGACACTCAGCTGCTAATACTTGAGAATATTCTTTGGCTCCCCTTGTGTCGAATCAATAAATTTGGGTTGAATACTCTACCCTCGAAAACTGTTGCGATCCCCTATACTTGTGGGTTATCAAGACTATTTTCTGGCGCCGTTGCTGGGGAGCATAGCTATATTTTTGAGTAACTTGGGATTTATATATGCTTATCATTATGAAGAACTTGAAAGATCCAAGAACCCAGATTTATCCCTCAACTACGAGGGGAGGTAAGGAACTGCCATCTAGCTATGCACTTGATTCACCTTCTGTTTTGAGTAAGCTTGCAACACCTAAACCTGCTTCTGCTATTTATTCTGATATGTCGCATGTTATTGATGATGCCACTTCTGCTATGCATGATACTTATGATGAAACTACTTCTATGCTTGATACTACTATGCCACTTGGTGAATTTCTTGACGAACAACTTGCTAGGGTTAGAGAGAATGAAATTATTGAAACTGATAATATTGATGAAAGTGATGATGAAGACTCTCCCTCTAATAAATATGAATTGCCTGTTGTTCTTGAGGGTTATGTTATGGATGAAGAAGCTACTAGAGCTATTTTAGTTTGCAATGATAGACATGATCTAAAGAGGTTATGAGCTAAATGGAAGCAGCAATCTCTTAATGCTAGAATGAAACCTGACCCTGCTTTTGCTACTTCACCTATCTGTATTACTTATAAGGATTATGAATTCTCTGTTGATCCTGATATAATTACTTTGGTTGAATCTGATCCTTTTTATGGCTATGAATCTGAAACTATTGTGGCACATCTTACTAAATTAAATGATATAGCTACCCTGTTCACTAATGATGAGAGAACTCGCTACTTTTATATCCTTAAAATATTTTCGTTCTCATTAAAGGGTGATGCTAAGATATGGTTTAATTCTCTTGATCCTGGTTGTGTGTCTAGTCCCCACGATATGATTTATTACTTCTCTGCTAAATATTTCCCTGCTCATAAGAAACAAGCTGCCTTAAGGGATATATATAATTTTGTGCAAATTGAAGAAGAGAGTGTCCCACAAGCTTGGGGGAGGCTTCTCCAATTACTTAATGCTTTGCCTGATCATCCTCTTAAGAAAACTGAAATACTTGATATCTTTTATAATGGACTAACCGATGCTTCCAAAGATTACCTAGAGAGTTGTGCTGGTTCTGTTTTCAGGGAATGAACACCGGATGAAGCTGAAATACTATTAAACAATATGTTGACTAATGAAAATAATTGGACACTTACTGATCCTATTCCTAAACCAACTCCGAAGAAGAGAGGTGTTCTATTTCTCAGTCCTGAAGATATGCAAGAGGCAAAGAAATCTATGAAAGAAAAGGGTATTAAAGCTGAAGATGTTAAGAATTTACCTCCTATTGAAGAAATACATGGTCTTAATTTATCGCCCGTCGAAGAAATGCATAATTTTAATCCATCACCTATTGAAAAAACACATGGTCTTGATAACCCGACACAGGTAGTAAAGGTAAATTCTCTCTATAGATATGATAAAGCTGAAATCCCATTTTCTAAGTTTGCTAGCCCATGCTTAGATGAGTTTGATAAATTTATGGTTAAGCAAGAAGACTTCAATGCTTATTTTGGTAGAGAATTAAAACACAGTGCTGATATGCTTGAACACTTGGGTGATTATATGGCTAATGTTAAAGGTGAACTTAAACTTATTAGTAAACATGCTTCTATGGTTACCACTCAAGTAGAACAAGTACTTAAAGCCCAAAATGATTTGCTCAATGAATTTAATAGTAATAATAATGATAATGTTGTTAGAGTTATGACAAGAGGTGATAAAATGACCCAGGAACATTTGTATCCTGAGGGCCACCCTAAGAGAATTGAGCAAGATTCTCAGAGAAATAATATAGATGCACCTAGTCCTTCTAAAAGGAAGAAAAAGAAGAATGATAGGACTTTGCATGCTTCTAGTGAACCTATTACCGAAACACCTAAGAATACAAATGATATTTCTATTTCTGATGCTGAAACACAATCTCGTAATGAACCTGAAACTAGTGATAATGTTAATGATAATGTTCATGATGATGCTCAACCTAGCAATGATAATGATATAGAAATTGAACCTGCTGTTGATCTTGATAACCCACAATCAAAGAATGAATGTTATGATAAGAGAGACTTGTTGCTAGGAAACATGGTAAAGAAAGAGAACCATGGGTTCAGAAACCCATTCCTTTTCCTCCTAAACCATCCAAGAAAAAGGATGATGAGGATTTTGAGCGCTTTGCTGAAATGATTAGACCTATCTTTTTGCGTATGCGATTAACTGATATGCTTAAAATGAATCCTTATGCTAAGTATATGAAAGATATTGTTAGTAATAAAAGAAAGATACGGGAAGCTGAAATTTCCACCATGCTTGCTAATTACACTTTTAAAGGTGGAATACCAAAGAAACTTGGAGATCCAGGAGTACCCACTATACCTTGCTCCATTAATAGAAACTATTTTAAAACTGCTTTCTCTGATCTTGGAGTCGGTGTCAGTGTTATGCCTCTCTCTTTATATCGTAGACTTGATTTGAATAAGTTGACACCTACTGAAATATCTTTGCAAATGGTTAATAAATCAACTGCTATACCTGTCGGTATTTGTGAGGATGTGCCTGTTGTGGTTGCAAACGTTACTATTTTAATGGACTTTGTTATTCTTGATATTCCCAAGGACGATAGTATGTATATTATTCTTGGAAGACCCTTTTTGAATACTGCAGGAGCTGTTATTGATTGCAACAAAGGCAATGTCACTTTTCATGTTAATGGTAATGAGCATACGGTACACTTTCCGAGGAAACAACCTCAAGTCCACAGTATTAATTCTGTTGGAAAAATTCCATCGATTATTTTTGGAGGTTTTGAATTTCCTCTCCCTAATGTCAAGAAGAAATATGATATTATTATTGTTGGGGATGTGCATATCCCCGTTGAGGTAACCTAGTGTTATTCGAAAATTCTCCGGTGCCATGTTATTTGGAATGAGTTTGTTAACAAGACTTGATCAACCTTGTTAATGGATTCCTTTTGATGATCATGAGATGGATGAATTTAGAAAATACAACTCTCTGTACCATCCTTTTACTTTCTGTTATTTATATTAAATAAAGAAAAAATAGTATTTTTTGTCTGTTATCTGAATTATGCGTGCAATATAAAAATACCCCGAAAATAAAAGTTCTCCAAATGCCCTGAAATTTAAATATGATTTTTTCTGGAATATTTGAGAATATTTGGCACTGAGAACATAGCAGGGGGGCATCCACCTAGCCACGAGGGTGGAGGGCGCGCCCTACCCCCTGGGCGCGCCCCCCTGCCTCGTGGGCCCACGATGGCCCTCCTCCACTTATTCCTGCACCCACACACTCCTTTTTCATCCCACAAACACCACTACCTAGCTCAAACCCGAGTCCAACCTCATTTTGGTGCCATTTTCGATCTCCTTGCTCAAAGCACCTCTCACAAAACTTCTTTGGGGGATTGTTCCTTGGTATGTGACTCCTCCATTAGTCCAATTAGTTTCAGTTCTAGTGCTTTACTCATTGCAAATTTTTGCCGCTTAGGTGACCTTGTTTTTGAGCTTGCAAGCCAAATTTATGTCGTTCCAAGTAGTTTTGATGCATGATATATGCTCTAGGCACTTGTAGGAGTAGTTGCTATCAATTTTGTTGAGTTTGGTTCACTTTTATTTCGAAGTTACTGATGACCCACAAGTATAGGGGATCTATCGTAGTCCTTTCAATAAGTAAGAGTGTCGAACCCAACGAGGAGCAGAAGGAAATGATAAGCGATTTTCAGCAAGGTATTCTCTGCAAGTACTGAAATAAGTGGTAACAGATAGTTTTGTGATAAGATAATTTGTAACGAGCAACGAGTAACAAAAGTAAATAAGGTGCAGCAAGGTGGCCCAATCCTTTTTGTAGCAAAGGACAAGCCTGGACAAACTCTTATATAAGGAAAAGCGTTCCCGAGGACACATGGGAATATCGTCAAGCTAGTTTTCATCACGTTCATATGATTCGCGTTCAGTACTTTGATAATTTGACATGTGGGTGGACCGGTGCTTGGGTGATGTTCTTACTTGAACAAGCATCCCACTTATGATTAACCTCTATTGCAAGCATCCGCAACTACAACAAAACTATTAAGGTGAACCTAACCATAGCATGAAACACATGGATCCAAATCAGCCCCTTACGAAGCAACGCATAAACTAGGGTTTAAGCTTCTGTCACTCTAGCAACCCATCATCTACTTATTACTTCCCAATGCCTTCCTCTAGGCCCAAATAATGGTGAAGTGTTATGTAGTCGACATTCACATAACACCACTAGAGGCTAGACAACATACATCTCATCAAAATATCGAACGAATACCAAATTCACATGACTACTAATAGCAAGACTTTTCCCTTGTCCTCAGGAACAAACGTAACTACTCACAAAGCATAAACATGTTCATAATCAGAGGGGTATTAATATGTATATAGGATCTGAACATATGATCTTCCACCAATTAAATCAACTAGCATCAACTACAATGAGTAATTAACACTACTAGCAACCTACTAGCACCAATCCCGGACTTAGAGACAAGAATTGGATACAAGAGATGAACTAGGGTTTTGAGATGAGACGGTGCTGATGAAGATGTTGATGGAGATTGCCCTCTCCCGATGAGAGGAGCGTTGGTGATGACGATGGTGATTATTTCCCCCTCCGGGAGGGAAGTTTCCCCGGCAGAACAGCTCTGTCGGAGCTCTATATTGGATCCGCCAAGGTTCCGCCTCGTGGCGGCGGAGTTTTGTCCCAAAAGGTTGCTTCTCCTTTTTTTCTCGACGAAAGACTTCATATAGCAGAAGATGGTCATCGGAGAGCCACTAGGGGGCCCACGAGGTAGGGGCCCCCTCCACCCTCGTGGAAAGGGTGTGGGCCCCCTGGTCTTCATCTTTGGCGAGGATTTTTCATTATTTATTATAAGGTATTCCGTGGAGTTTCAGGACTTTTGGAGTTGTGCAGAATAGGTCTCTAATATTTTCTCCTTTTCCAGCCCAAAATTCCAGCTGTCGGCATTCTCCCTCCTTATGTAAACCTTGTAAAATAAGAGAGAATAGCCATAAGTATTGTGACATAATGTAAAATAACAGCCCATAATGCAATAAATATCGATATAAAAGCATGATGCAAAATGGACGTATCAACTCCCCCAAGCTTAGACCTCGCTTGTCCTCAAGCGAAAGCCGATAACAATAAACATGTCCCCATGTTTAGAGGTAGAGGCTTCGATAAAAATGAAATACGGACATGACAACATCATGATTATTATCATAACAGCAACATATATAGATATTGTCATATGATTACTTATGTCCAAGTGATGATCTATTCACAATTCAAAAGTATGAATCAGAAACCTTATTGAGAACCAACAAACTATAACCTCAATCTTTGAAGCAATTGCAATTTATCATAACATCAGAAAGAGTCTACGTCAGAGCTAAAAAGCAAGTCCACATACTCAACTATCATCTAGTCCTTCATAATTGCTAACACTCGTGCAATACTTGTGGTTACGGAGTTTTAATCAGACACCAAGAAAGATAGGGGCTTATAGTTTCGCCCCACAACCTTTTACCTCGAGGGTAATGTCAACAATAATAACTCATGCCCCCCTACATCCAATTAGATATATATATATATATATATATATATATATATATATATATATCAGGTTCTTTCCAACATGCTGGGCTTGCCAAAGGATAAAATGAAAAAGGGAGAGGTGAATATCACCATGACACTTGCATAAGGTAGAAGATAATAATAAAAGATAGGCCCTTCGCAGATGGAAGCAGAGGTTGCCATGCGCTTTTATGGTTGGATGCACAAAATCTTAATGCGAAAGAATGTCACTTTATATTACCCCTTGTGATATGAACCTTTATTATGCAGTCTGTCGCTTTTATTACTTCCACATCACAAGATCGTATAAAGCTTATTTCTCCCACACTAATCATACATATTTAGAGCAATTTTTATTGCTTTGCACCGATGACAACTTACTTGAAGGATCTTACTCAATCCATAGGTAGATATGGTGGACTCTTATGGCAAAACTGGTTTAAGGGTATTTGGAAGCACAAGTAGTATCTCTACTAGGTGCTGAGAATTTGGCTAGCATGAGGGGGGAAGGCAAGCTCAACATGTTGGATGATCCATGACAACATACTTTATCTCAGATATAAGAAAACATAACCCATTACGTTGTCTTCCTTGTCCAACATCAACTCTTTAGCATGTCATATTTTGATGAGTGCTCCCATCATAAAAGATGTCAATAATAGTATATTTATATGTGAAGCCTCTCTTTCCTTATTACTTCCAATTAATTGCAACGATGACCAAAGCTATGTCTGCCAACTCACAACAACTTTTAATCATCACACTCTTTCTATGTGGAGTCATTACTATCAATAAGATCAATATGAGCTTTTGTTTCTTCTTATTCCTTTTCTATTTTCTTTTATTCACCCAAGATCATAGCAAGAAAATCAAGCCCTTGACTCAACACTAATCTTTATCATATAGCTCACGGACTCAATTACATAGAGAGATCATAAGGCAAAACTCAAAATTAGATCATGCCATAAACTTTATTCTACTAGATCAAAATACTACTAATAGGATCGAACTAAGGAAAATGGTAAAGATAGGAGTTGTGATTGTGATACAATACCAGGGCACCTCCCCCAAGCTTGACAGTTGCCAAGGGGAGTGCCCATACCCATGTGATTATATCTCCTTGGTTAGTGAAGGAGGTGATGGATAGTCTCACATCGAGTGTAAGAGGTCCTCTAGCTTGCGAATAATGCCCTTGAGTGCAAAGATATGTTCCTCCAACAAAATATTTTCACTTGTGAGATACTTGTTTTGAATACGAGTTAACTCAATCATCTGGAAAGCTTCGATCTCAATTGGGGTAAGAAGGTTGTGATCAAGTTGAAGGATGTCTTCTGTTGCCGGGGCTTGGTTCTCCATGGCCTTCTTGACCCCTTCATCCTTGTTGATCTCCATGGGTTCTTCCCTCTTCAGCTCTATCTTCATTAGCCAGGCATCTTTGTCACCATTGTTGGAGGAGGGGGACGACATGATGCCTGGCCTTGATAACCCTGACAGAGAACAGCCCAAAACAAGAACAGAGGATTCTGCGTAATACGGGAGTCAAAACCTTCGGGAGAATATATAGTGAATTTTTACCTACCAAAATACGTAACGTGCAAGAAAACAGAGTCTGGAAGGCACATGAGGTGCTCACGAGGTAGGGGGGCACGCCCAGTGGGGTAGGGCGCGCCCTCCACCCTCGTGGGGCCCTCGTGTCCTTCCCGGACTGCTACATAATTTTCTATTTTTCTAATATTCCAAAACAGAGAAATATTGCCTTAAAATTGTTTTGGAGTTGGTTTACTTACTGTACCACATACCTATTCCTTTTCGGAGTCTGAAACGTTCTGGAAAGTGTCCCTTATGTATTCCTCTGGGGTTACGGTTTCAATAATATTGGTTTCAACATTTATGGGATTACCTGAGATATAATGTTTGATTCTTTGACCGTTTACCACCTTCGGATTTGTGCCTTTGAAGTTGTTGATTTTTATGGCACCGGAACGATAGACCTCCTCGATAACATAGGGGCCTTCCCATTTAGAGAGAAGTTTTACTGCAAATTTTTTTGAGTTGTATAGCAATGCATAATCACCTACATTAAACTCACGCTTTTGTATCCTTTTGTCATGCCATCTTTAACCTTTTCTTTAAACAACTTGGCATTTTCATATGCTTGGGTTCTCCATTCATCAAGTGAGCTAATATCAAATAACCTCTTTTCACCGGCAAGTTTGAAATCATAATTGATCTCTTTAATAGCCCAATATGCCTTATGTTCTAGTTCGAGAGGTAAGTGACATGCTTTTCCATATACCATTTTATATGGATACATACCCATAGGATTTTTATATGCAGTTCTATAGGCCCATAATGCATCATCAAGTTTCTTGGACCAATTCTTTCTTGACCTATTGACAGTCTTTTGCAAAATCAATTTGAGTTCTCCATTACTCAATTCTACTTGACCACTAGACTGTGGGTGATACGGAGATGCAATTCTATGATTGACGTCATATTTAGCAAGCATTTTACGGAAAGCACCATGAATAAAATACGAACCACCATCAGTCATTAAATATCTAGGGACTCCAAACCTCGGAAAAATAACTTCTTTAAGCATTTTAATAGAAGTGTTATGATCAACACTACTAGTTGGAATAGCTTCTACCCACTTAGTAACGTAATCAACAGCAACTAAAATATGTGTATATCCATTAGAGGCAGGAAAAGGTCACATATAATCAAAGCCCCAAACATCAAACGGTTGAATAACAAGTGAATAATTCATAGGCATTTCTTGACGTCTACTAATATTACCAATTCTTTGACATTCAACACAAGATAGGACAAACTTACGGGCATCCTTGAAGAGAGTAGGCCAATAAAAACCGGATTGCAATACCTTATGTGCAGTTCTATCTCCTGCATGGTGTCCTCCATAAGTTTCGGAGTGGCACTTGTGTAGGATCTGTTCCTGTTCATGCTCAGGTACACAACGTCTAATAACACCATCTACTCCTTCCTTATAAAGATGTGGGTCATCCCAAAAGTAATGTCTCAAATCATAGAAGAACTTTTTCCTTGTTGGTATGTGAAGCTAGGTGGTATAAATTTTGCAACTATGTAATTAGCATAATCAGCATACCAAGGGGTACTACGAGAAGTACTTATGACATTTAATTGTTCATCAGGAAAGCTATCATCAATATGTAGTGGGTCATCAAGAACATTCTCTAACCTAGATAAGTTGTCTGCAACGGGGTTCTCGGCTCCTTTTCTATCAACAATATGCAAATCAAATTCTTGTAGCAAGAGAACCCATCTAATAAGTCTAGGTTTAGCATTTTTCTTCTCCATAAGATATTTAGTAGCAGGATGATCAGTGTGGATAGTTACTTTAGAATCAACAATATAAGGTATGAACTTATCACAAGCAAATACAACTGCTAAAAGTTCTTTTTCAGTAGTAGCATAATTTCTTTGAGCATTGTCTAGGGTCTTACTAGCATAATGGATAACATTTAATTTCTTATCAACTCTTTGCCCTAAAACAGCACCTACAGCATAATCGCTAGCATCACACATAATTTCAAAGGGTAAATTCCAATCAGGTGGCTGAACAATAGGTGCAGAGACTAATGCTTTCTTAAGTATTTCAAATGCTTCTACACAATCATCATCAAAGACAAATGGTATATCTTTTTGTAATAAATTAGTCAGAGGCCGAGAAATTTTTGAGAAGTCCTTAATGAACCTCCTATAAAATCCGGCGTGACCAAGGAAACTTCTTATACCTTTGATGTCCTTGGGACATGGCATCTTTTCAATAGCATCAACCTTGGCTTTATCATCTTCAATACCTCTTTTAGAAACTTTATGCCCCAAGACAATACCCTCATTAACCATAAAGTGGCACTTTTCCCAATTCAAGACAAGACTTAGTTTCTTCACATCTCTGCAAAACTCGATCAAGATTGCTCAAGCAATCATCAAAATAAGATCCATAGACAGAAAAGTCGTCCATGAAAACCTCACAAATCTTTTCACAAAAGTCAGAGAATATAGCCATCATGCATCTTTGAAAGGTAGCAGGTGCATTACATAAACCAAAAGGCATACGTCTATAAGCAAAAGTACCAAAAGGGCATGTAAAAGTAGTCTTTGTTTGATCTTTAGCCGACACAGGTATTTGAGAGAAACCAGAATAACCATCTAGAAAGCAGTAATGTGTATGTTTGCATAATCTTTCTAGCATTTGATCGATAAAAGGTAAGGGGTAATGATCTTTCTTATTAGCCTTATTAATTTGCGGAAATTCAATTACCATCCTATAACCTGTAATAATTCTTTGTGGAATCAATTCATCTTTATCATTAGGAATCCCTTCTTAGGGACACAATGAACATGACTTACCCACTGACTATCAGCAACGGGATAAATTATACTTGCCTCCAGAAGCTTTAGTATTTCTTTCTTACCATTTCTTTCATTTTAGGATTCAGACGTCGTTGAGGATCACGAACTGGTTTGGCATCTACTTCCAAATTTATTTTATGTTGACATAGAGTGGGACTACTTCCCTTAAGATCATCAAGAGTATATCCAATAGCAGCACGGTGCTTCTTCAGAGTTTTCAATAATCTTTCTTCTTCATGCTTTGAAAGGTTAGCACTAATAATAACAGGATATATCTTCTTTTCATCAAGATAAGCATATTTAAGATTATCAGGCAATGGTTTAAGCTCAAACACGGGATCACCCTTAGGTGGAGGGGGATCCCCTAGGATTTCAACAGGCAAATTGTGTTTCAGAATAGGTTCCTGTTTAAAGAATACTTCATCTATTTCCTTTCTTTCATTCATAAACATATCATTCTCATGGTCTAGCAAATATTGTTCTAAAGGATCACTAGGAGGTACGGCAATAGAAGCAAGACCAATAATTTCATCCTTACTAGGCAATTCTTCTTCACGGTATTGTTTACTAAATTTAGAGAAATTAAATTCATGAGTCATATCATCCAAGCCAATAGTAACAACAATCTTTTCGCAGTCTATCTTAGCTTTAACAGTGTTCAAGACGGGTCTACCAAATATAATGGGACAAAAGCTATCTTGTGGGGAACTAAGAACAAGAAAATCAGAAGGATATTTAGTTTTCCCGCACAAGACTTCAACATCTCTAACAATTCCCACTGCTGAAATAGTATCTCTATTACCAAGTTTAATTGTGACATCAATATCTTCTAACTCAGCAGGTGCAATTTTCATGCTTGATTTCTTTATACAAGTCATAAGGTATAACACTAGCACTAGCACCCATATCACATAAGCCATGATAACAATGTTCTCCTAATTTAACAGAAATAACAGGCACGCCTACCACAGGTCTATGTTTATCTTTAGCACAAGGTTTATCAATTCTAGCAGTTTCACCGCAGAACTGAATAACATGCCCATCAATATTATCAGAAAAGAGATCTTTAACAATAGCAATATTAGGTTCTACATTAACTTTCTCAGGAGGTGTATATGTTTTAATATTGCTTTTACGAACCGCAGTTGAAGCTTTAGCATGACCCTTTATCCTAACAGGGAAAGGTGGTTTCTCAACATAACAAGTAGGAACAATAGGATCATTATAAGTGACAGTCTTTTCTTCAACTTTAATTGGTGCAACTAATTTTACTTCTATGGGAGGATGATATTTAAACCACTTCTCCTTAGGGAAATCAACATAAGTAGCAAAAGATTCACAGAAAGAAGCTACTATCTCAGAATCAAGTCCATATTTAGTGCTAAACTTACGGAAAATATCGGTATCCATAAAAGATTTAACACAATCAAACTTAGGTGTCATACCTGACTCCTTACCTTTGTCGAGATCCCAATCTTCAAAGTTGCATTTAATTCTATCCAATAAATCCCATCTAAATCCAATAGTCTTCATCATAAAAGAGCCAGCACAAGAAGTATCAAGCATGGTGCGATTACTTTCAAAAAGCCGAGCATAATTTTTTTGAAGAATTGTTTCTCTTGGGAGCTCATGATTGGGGCATGAATATAACATTGATTTAAGCCTCCCCCAAGCTTGAGCGATGCTTTCTCCTTCGCGAGGCCAAAAATTATATATATAATTGCGGTCACGATGAACAAGATGCATAGGGTAATACTTTTGATGAAATTCCAATTTCAATCTTCTATAGTTCCATGATCTCGTATCATCACATAGCCTATACCATGTCAATGCATCTCCCTTCAAAGATAAAGGGAAGACCTTCTTCTTAGCAACATCATCGGGTATACCTGCAAGCTTAAATAATCCACAAACTTCATCCACATATATTAGGTGTTCATCAGGATGCTTTGTTCCATCTCCTGTAAAAGGATTAGCTAGCAGTTTTTCTATCATACCCGAAGGATACTCATAACGAATTTCATTTTCAATAGGTTTAGTAGGTTGAGGAGCAACTCTTTTCTCTACTGGTCGGGGTGAAGATACCTCGAACAAGCCCCTCAGAGGATTACTTTCCATAGTAACAAGTGACAATAAATTTCAGCACACCATATAAATTTTTCCTTACCAAATTCCACCTACCAAAGGCACTTCACTCCCCGACAACGGCGCCAGAAAAGAGTCTTGATGACCCATAAGTATAGGGGATCTATCGTAGTCCTTTCGATAAGTAAGAGTGTCGAACCCAACGAGGAGCAGAAGGAAATGATAAGCGGTTTTCAGCAAGGTATTCTCTGCAAGTACTGAAATAAGTGGTAACAGATTGTTTTGTGATAAGATAATTTGTAACGAGCAACGAGTAACAAAAGTAAATAAAGTGTAGCAAGGTGGCCCAATCCTTTTTGTAGCAAAGGATAAGCCTGGACAAACTCTTATATAAGGAAAAGCGCTCCCGAGGACACATGGGAATATCGTCAAGCTACTTTTCATCACGTTCATATGATCCGCGTTCGGTACTTTGATAATTTGACATGTGGGTGGACCGGTGCTTGGGTGCTGTTCTTACTTGAACAAGCATCCCACTTATGATTAACCTCTATTGCAAGCATCCGCAACTACAACAAAAGTATTAAGGTAAACCTAACCATAGCATGAAACATATGGATCCAAATCAGCCCCTTACGAAGCAACGCATAAACTAGGGTTTAAGCTTCTGTCACTCTAGCAACCCATCATCTACTTATTACTTCCCAATGCCTTCCTCTAGGCCCAAATAATGGTGGAGTGTTATGTAGTCGACGTTCACATAACACCACTAGAGGCTAGACAACATACATCTCATCAAAATATTGAACGAATACCAAATTCACATGACTACTAATAGCAAGACTTCTCCCTTGTCCTCAGGAACAAACGTAACTACTCACAAAGCATAAACATGTTCATAATCAGAGGGGTATTAATATGTATATAGGATCTGAACATATGATCTTCCACCAATTAAACCAACTAGCATCAACTACAAGGAGTAATTAACACTACTATCAACCTACTAGCACCAATCTCGGACTTAGAGACAAGAATTGGATATAAGAGATGAACTAGGGTTTTGAGATGAGACGGTGCTGATGAAGATGTTGATGGAGATTGCCCTCTCCTGATGAGAGGAGCGTTGGTGATGACGATGGCGATGATTTCCCCCTCCGGGAGGGAAGTTTCCCCGGCGAACAGCTCTGCCGGAGCTCTAGATTGGATCCGCCAAGGTTCCGCCTCGTGGCGGTGGAGTTTCGTCCTGAAAGGTTGCTTCTCCTTTTTTCTCGACGAAAGACTTCATATAGCAGAAGATGGTCATCGGAGAGCCACCAGGGGGCCCACGAGGTAGGGGGGCGCGCCCTAGGGGGGACGCCCCCCACCCTCGTGGAAAGGGTGTGGGGCCCCTGGTCTTCATCTTTGGCGATTTTTCATTATTTATTATAAGGTATTCCGTGGAGTTTCAGGACTTTTGGAGTTGTGTAGAATAGGTCTATAATATTTGCTCCTTTTCCAGCCCAGAATTCCAGCTGCCGGCATTCTCCCTCCTTATGTAAACCTTGTAAAATAAGAGAGAATAACCATAAGTATTGTGACATAATGTAAAATAATAGCCCATAATGCAATAAATATTGATATAAAAGCATGATGCAAAATGGACGTATCAGTTACTAAAAATTTCAGATTTTTTTAGAAAATAATGAAGAGATTTTTGAGGGGCTCATCGAGCCGAAGCTCGAAGGAAAAGCAAAATGAAGAAGTAACGAAGCCCAAATATAATCTTCCTCGCACCGTGGAGGTTCGTCCATGTGAATGGCCCTCCGATGATTTCTTGAGAGCAACCGGGATTTATGAGGATTTTTATGAATTGGATAAGAATGCAGGCCTCACCGACTTCCTCCGCGACCAACGTGAACAGCCAGTACCTCGTCTCGCCGCAAGACATTCACGCTTACCGGAACCCTACATCAGCCACAGAGCCAGAGTCAGAACCACAAGTTGATCCTTCACGACAGTCTAATTACCAGTGGGATCCGGAGATGATTGCCGACCAGTGGCAATCAGAGTCTTCTTCTTCGCAGTATGACCCCAACTATTACTATGGATATCCTCCAGGCCAACTGTGGCCATAGACCAACTTAGGCCAAAAGCCTAAGCTTGGGGGAGTACGTATTTCTCACCGACATTACATTCATGTTCACACACTCTTTGCTAGATGTCGGTGCTCATACTTCTTCATTGTATTATCCATGCTAGTTTATTTTCTCTTTTTATGCTTTCCTCTTGTGTGTTTTATAAACCTTAAGAAAAACTAAAAAAAATTAGTTGTAGCTTTTAGCTACTTTTAATTTCCATGCTTGTAGTAGTAATTAAAAAGAAAACCCATAAAGATTTCTTGTTCTTCTTTTGCTTGTTAGGAGCTTTCCCGTGTAAATAAGTTTTATTTATTTTCTTTTCTTTGGGGGTCGATAGGAGAAGAACATAATTAAATTGTTGAAGTGGCTCTTATATGCATTATTGCTGATCTGACAAAAGAGCCCATGTTGCCTTGTTTTCTCCTGTTTATTGAATGCTTGCAGATTCCAGTTTATTCCAATGCACGTGCACTATTATTATTATTATCCACATCATTCGGTTGTGCAAGTGAAAGGCAATTATGACGATATATGATGGACTGACTGAGATGAGAAAAGCTGGTATGAACTCGACCTCTCTTGTTTTTGTAAATATGATTAGTTCATCGTTCCTGATTCAGCCTATTTTGAATAAACATGTTTGCAATGAGAATTAGAGATCATAGTTTTCTATGCCATTCTTAATTAGCTAGGAGCTTATAATGGTTTACCTTGCGTGCCAACATGCTATTAAAATGGTTGTGATGTGGTATGATAGGGTGGTATCCTCTTTTGAACGATTCGAGTGGCTTGACTTGGCACATGTTCACGCATGTAGTTGAAACAAAATCAACATAGCCTCTACGATATTTATGTTCATGGTGCATTATATCCTACTCATGCTTGCATTCGATGTTGATTAATTTTAATGCATGTTCATGACTGTTGTCGCTCTCTAGCTGGTCGCTTCCCAGTCTTTTTCTAGCCTTCACCTGTACTAAGCGGGAATACTGCTTGTGCATCCAACTCCATAAACCCCAAAGTTATTCCATATGAGTCCAGCATACCTACCTATATACGGTATCTACCTGCCGTTCCAAGTAAATTTGTATGTGCCAAACTCTAAACCTTCAAATAATTATCCTGTTTTGTATGCTCGAATAGCTCATGTATCAACTGGGGCTGTCCGTATCTTCCATGTTAGGCGGGTTATTCTCAAGAGGAGTGGACTCCGCTCCTCACTCACGAGAAAATGGCTGGTCACCGGGATGCCCAGTCCCATGCTTTATGCAAACTAAACCAAAATAATTGCAAACAAAACTCCCCCTGGGACTCTTGTTAGTTGGAGGCACTCGTTGTTTTGAGCAAGCCATGGATTGATGCTTGTTGGTGGAGGGGGAGTATAAACTTTATCATTCTGTCTGGGAACCGCCTATAATGTGTGTAGCATGGAAGATATCGCCATCTCTTGGTTGTTATGTTGACAATGAAAGTATACCGCTCAAAATATTATTCATCTCTATTTCACAACCGAGGTCTGGCACCTCTACAAATCCCTGCTTCCCTCTGCGAAGGGCCTATCTATTTTCTTTTATGTTGAGTCATCATCCTCTTATTAAAAAGCACCAGTTGGAGAGCACCATTGTCATTTGCATTCATTACTGTTAGTTTACATTGCGTATGACTTGACTGGATATCTTTTACCATGAATTACAATGTCTAGTCAGTCCTTGATCTTTAAAGGTGCTCTGCATTTATGTTTTGCGGTCTCAGAAAGGGCTAGCGAGATACCATCTTGTTATATCATATTATGATTGTTTTGAGAAAGTGTTGTCATCCGAGATTTATTATTATTGCTCGCTAGTTGATTATGCCATTGATATGAGTAAACATGAGACCTAAGATTTATTGTGAATATGCTTAGTCTATAATCTTTACTGAAAAACTTGAATGCTGGCTTTACATATTTACAACAACAAGAGAAAACAAAGTTTGTAAAAGTTTTTCTTTGTCACTTTCAGTTTATCAACTGCATTGCTTGAGGACAAGCAAAGGTTTAAGCTTGGGGGAGTTGATACGTCTTCGTCGTATCTACTTTTCCAAACACTTTTGCCCTTGTTTTGGACTCTAACTTGCATGCTTTGAATGGAAGTAACCCGGAATGACGCTGTTTTCAGTAGAACTGCCATGGTGTTATTTATGTGCAGAAACAAAAGTTCTCGGAATGACCTGAAACTCCACGGAGCGTCTTTTTGGAAATAATAAAAAATACTGGCAAAAGATGAAGACCAAGGCCCCACACCCTAGCCACGAGGGTGGGGGCGCGCCTACCCCCTGGGTGCACCCCCTACCTCGTGGGCCCCCTAGAGCTCCTCCGACCTCAACTCCAACTATATATATTCACTTTCGGGGAGAAAAAATAAAGGAGAAGGATTCATCGCGTTTTATGATATGGAGCCGCCGCCAAGCCCTAAAACCTCTCGGGAGGGCTGATCTGGAATATGTTCGGGGCTCCGGAGAGGGGAATCCGTCGCCATCGTCATCATCAACCATCCTCCATCACCAATTTCATGATGCTCACCGCCGTGCGTGAGTAATTCCATCGTAGGCTTGCTGGACGGTGATGGGTTGGATGAGATTTATCATGTAATCGAGTTAGTTTTGTTAGGGTTTGATCCCTAGTATCCACTACGTTCTGAGATTGATGTTGCTATGACTTTGCTATGCTTAATGCTTGTCACTAGGGCCCGAGTGCCATGATTTCAGATCTGACTCTATTATGTTTTCATCAATATATGAGAGTTCTTGATCCTATCTTGCAAGTCTATAGTCACCTACTATGTGTTATGATCCGGAAACCCCGAAGTGACAATAATCGGGACCACTCCCGGTGATGACCGTAGTTTGAGGAGTTCATGTATTCACAATGTGTTAATGCTTTGGTCCGGTACTCTATTAAAATGAGGCCTTAATGTCCCTTAGTTTCCGCTAGGACCCCGCTATCACGGGAGGGTAGGACAAAAGATATCATGCAAGTTCTTTTCCATAAGCACGTATGACTATATTCGGAATACATGCCTATATTACATTGATGAATTGGAGCTAGTTCTGTGTCACCCTAGGTTATGTCTGTTACATGATGAACCGCATCCGATATAATTCTCTATCATCGATCCATTGCCTATGTGTGGCCCCATGGCACGACCCGCCGTGTCCGGCGCCCGCGCAAGAAGAAAGAATCTGCCAAGAAGTCCCTCGGCCACGAGAAAAGGCCCCCGCGCTCCCCGCACCACCACGGCAAGACCACGTGGCGGCTGCGGCGGCGGTGCATGGACCCCATCAAGGACAAGTTCTCCACCAGCGTAGAGTCCCGGTGACCACACCAGTGTGCCGCGCCTTCACCCCTGAGCTGCGTAGCGTCGCTTGGCCGGGCAAGTTCAAGTCGTATCTGCCTCCTTGCTATGACGAGACCCCGACCCCGTGGAGTTCCTGCAGCTCTACGAGCTGAGCATCGAGGCGGCCAACGACGATGAGAAAGTCATGGCGAACTGGTTCCCCATGGCTCTCAAGGATGGTGCTCGCTCCTAGTTCCTGAACCTGCCTCCAGGCTCGATCTTCTCCTGGAACGTGTTGCGCGACGTTTTGTCGCCAACTTCCAGGGCACTCGCGACCGCCCGCCGGCTGCGGGTGACCTACGCCGCGTCAAGCAACAACCAGGAGAGACCCTCCAGAAGTACATCCAGCGCTTCAACAACGTTCGTCTCAAGATCCCCAAGGTGACGGACGAGGCCATCATCTCCGCGTTCTCCGATGGCGTCCGCGACATCAAGATGAAGGAGGAGCTCGACATCCATGAGGAGCTGTGCATGTCTCTGGAGCTGTTCAACCTGGCAACCAAGTGCGCAAGAGCTGTGGAGGGGCGCCTCTCCCTTCTCGAGCTCCCGGCTGCGGACCCGGAGGAGAAGAAAGCCAAGGCCAAAGACGTGAAGCTCAAGGGAGCAGCCGTGCTCGCGGCGGAGCCAGACACAAAGCACGGCAGGGACCTGTGCGAGTCATCCAAGAGCAGCCGGCCAATCTGTGCCTTCCATAACCTGCATAGCCACAACACTAGTGACTGTCAAGAGCTCAGAGCCATTCGAGAAGGACGATTCGGTAGACACCCCGAGCGCAACAACCGGGGCTACGGCCGAGGAGGAGGACGTGGTGGCGGACATTGGGATGACCGTGGCCTCCGCCAGGAGTGGCATGACCGGCCTCCAGAGGACCACTGGCAGGATCAGCCTCGCGAGGGCGCTTGGAGGGATCAGCCTCGTGAGGATCGTCCTCAGGACAATGCCAGTCTTCCTCCACTACCGCCACCACCAAGGAATGACGACCACCACCAAGATGAGGGGGCTGGGGGCTTCCAGGAGCTGTGTGCCATCGCCTGCATCTTGGGCGGAGCTCAAGCCCCAACCTCACAGCGTATCTTCAAACAGTTCACTCGTGAAGTGAATGCAGTCCTCCCCAAGCTCGAGGTCACGCGCCTGCTCAGATGGTCCCAGTGCGCCATCATGTTCAGCTCGGCAGATCAGCTCAAGTGCGCGGCTACCACTGGCGTCCTCCCGATGCTCTGTTCACCAGTCATTAGCAATGTGAAAGTTACCAAGACTCTCATCGATGGCGGCGCAGGGCTCAACGTCCTGTCCGTCGCACACGTTCGACAACCTCCAAGTGCCGTATGATCAACTTCAGCCCACCAAGCCTTTCTCAGGAGTGACCGACGGCTCCACCATGCCGATTGGTCAGATCCGCCTCCCAGTCACCTTCGGACAATGCAACAACTACCGCACTGAGCTCATCGACTTCGACGTCTCCCACATCCGTCTGCCATACAATGCCATCCTCGGGTATGTGGCCCTGGCCAAGTTCATGGCCGTGACGCACCATGGCTACAACGTCCTCAAGATGCCAGGAAGCAGCGGCATCATCACAGTCCCCTACGAAGAAAGAGATGTGGCGTGGTCCATCGAGCGCGCCTTCCAAGCAGCGTCAATCGAAGACCCCAGCAACAATGCAGCTCGGTACCCTCCCGAGGTCGTCCCCAAGAAGAAGAAGAAGCAACTCCATGCTGGACCTCAGGAGGGTAGCACCGCAAGTGGCACCTTGTCAGGATCAGCGCCCGCGCCTGGGGCGCCTCCCTCTATCGCATAGGAAGGCACACCCGGCGGCCTCCTCGAGCAGGGCTCGGGGGCGCTCTTCTGGAGGGCCTCAGACCTTGCCAACACCAGAAGGGAGGCGCTCGGGCACCACTTGGAGGCGTGTTTCGCGGCACGTCTCCCTCAGGAGGACACTGGGCAAGGAGCGCCCGACGCTCAGGAGTTCATCACCAAGGTATCTCAGGAGATTCAGGAAGAAACAACAACACGCGGCGACCACCGCCCACCTGGCGCTGCTCCCCACCCAGGCGAGGGTGGTGAGCTGCGCGTCTGCATCGACATACCAGGGCTCAACCGAGCCACATCTCAGGAGCGCCTCTGGCCTTCGCGTGTTGGGCGCTGCGAAGGTCCACCCCACAGCTACGTTCGCATGCCGTTCGGCCTGCCGAGCGTGGTTGCTCCCTTCCAGCGCAACCTGCAGAGCGTCGTGACGGGTCAGGAGGCCAGGCACCACGCAGTCCTGGCGGAGATGGCAACGGTCCTCCGCCTGGAGCCCCAGAGCCTCCCGAGGCTCAGGGCCCCGGTGGCTCGTGAGGGGCAACCCCTTCGCCGCGTACCTTCAGCTGCCTCAACACGCCTTCATCAACGGAACCAGGTGACATTTTCCAAGTTCATTTAGCTGGGAGCGCCCAGGGGGCTGCATTATTCCCAGGACGCGTGGGTCCATCCCTGTGGCATGTATCCTTTCTTGTTTATGTCTTTAGCTTACCTCGCCGCGGGCTCCCCTCGGGCTGCATCATCCCCAAGCTGCTCGGGCCTGACCCGGTGGCACGTATCGTTCATGCATTTACCTGAGCTAGGTTGCCTTTCATGCTTAATCTATCTATGATTATCATCTACTTGATTCTCACCCGCCACGGGGGCTACTCACGCTGGCATGACATTTGTGCCCGGGTCCGCCTTGCAACATCGACAAACCTGAGCGGTCGAGCTCTGGCTCGCGGCCTGCCCCGCGCACGTCACCTCACCAGGCCCTCAGTGCCTTCATCTCCTCATGAAGCAACTAGAGGCAAACCAGCGACCGTAATGGCAAACTGTGTCTCTCCATGTGCTGGCTTGCAGGAATCTCCTAAAGACAACTGCAGGCGGAACCATGAGCTCCCTCTTCTCCCATGCAATCCGCTTGCGCATTAAAAGGGGGGCTCCTAAGCATCGCGACTTAGGAGCTCTTACTGGCTCTCCAGCCCTCACCCCCTGGCCTTGACCATGGCATGCGACCCGGCATACCAGCGGCGAGTGAGTTTGCTCGAGGGCCGGGACCTGAGGACGCAGAGCACAAAAGAGAGCGTGAAGAAGGGGGAAGGCTCGCATGGGCCTGGCCTAGCCCTGCTTCGGGCGCCTATCCATGGATCTGGCGCATCATGAGGAATCAACTCCAGACCGTCAAGATAAGTCCCGAGCCCGGGTTGGCTAAACCACTAAGGACTAAGAACCATTCTAACCGCAACCCTGATGCAGCAACGTCACCCCTTTCTTACCTCTCGACGGCTGCTTGAGCGTTAAAGGGGACCTCCTGAGCATCGCGCCTTAGGAACTCTTACTGGACCTCGGGTCGCTCACCTCCTGGCCTTCACCATGACATGCGACCGGGCATACCAGCGGCGACTGCAGCCTGCCTGGGGACCGGGACCTGTCAGCATAGAGCATCAAGTCATCGCGATGTCGGAAAGGGAGACCGAGCTAAAGTAGGACTCGCGCTCGTGCAAGTTCATAATAAGGACAATATTGACAAGAGGCATTACAAAACCTTTACACACCCCACGGGGCATTTCTTAATTCCTCGTAGGGAACGAAGTACAAGAACTTAGGGAGTCCTAACTACGCGTGCCCTGGAGGATGACGCCATCATCAACAGTAGGCCACTAGAGGTCGGCACCAACCTCATCCAGATCAGCGGGGACGGCGGCCTGACGCTGCAGGCCTGCTTCGGGCTCGGCGAGAGCTTGGGGGCACGTAGCTATCGTCGCTCGTCTCTGGAGTCTCATTAAGCTTGGGAGAGTCGCTCAACCACCAGGAGTTGCCGCTGTCACTGGAGGAGCTGCAGGCGAGGCCTGCGGTAGGCCTAGCACCCGCCGCTGCACCGACCTGGTGACCTCCTTCAGGGCAGCACTCCAGGTGTGGCCTTCCTTGTCGAAGACCTTGAAGAGCAGCACGGAGGCGCCATCGTACTCGAAGTGGATCCCAAGGGCGCCCTCTGCGCGGCAGATTCGGGCAATCTCGCCCCAGCCTCGGGTCATGAAGATCCTCCCGGAGGCAACAGCTTCAATTTCTGCTCCATTCGCCAGGGCGTCGCAGTCGGCGTGCTGCAGCCAAAGCTCGAGAGGGCCCCTAGGCGGCTAAGAACTGCGGGAGGCGAATCCAAGTGCTCGGGGGCATCGCCGCCCACAACACGAACTCGCGCGAGGAGTCCGCCGCATGGACCTCTGGGGCGACGGCGTGTGCCTCCGCGGCATGGCGGCCACGGCCCTGGCGCGGCCCGCGACGCTCATCGCTCCTCCCTCCGGACTCATCAACATGAGCATACTAGGGCAACGGGTACCCAGGAGGCGGCCTCTCATACCAAGGCCGCAACACCACCGGCCTCATGACCATCTCGCGGCGATGAGACCTCCTCTTCTTCGGCGGGAGCAGCTCGGGCTCGTTGAGGAGAGACTTGCCCTTCTTTGCGGGTGAGAACCTTCGAATCAGCGCCATGACTGCACCAACAAGGAGTGGAGCAAGGAAGGAGAAGAAGCAGGAGAGGCAGAGGAGAGACAGGTGATGGGGGCTCCGCCCCCACCTCCCATTTATAGCCAAGGGGAGGCCAACCACCGGCCTCCATGATCTAAGGTAATAATGATGGTTTTCCCTTGCATGCAGCAGGGACCCGTCAAGTCGGCCAGTTGTCGAGGCAGCATGGGGAAGCGGAGACGCCCACGTCCAATCAACCGCCACGCGTCAACCAAGGCCGCAGGCTATTGGGGCCCGCGGCGCTCCGCACTTGACCTTTGGCTTCGCCTTGAATCCAAGACCGAGCGCGCCTTGGGCCCGGGTCCTACTGTCGGCGTTCTGGGAACGGGGGTCCCCAGACTTGCCTGCCTGCGGCCCACGGTGTGGCTCTGCGAGCAGACCAATATGGCCCATCTTCACTAGCGAGGACTCAAGACCCTCGCGAGGGGCCAAGCCTCGCGAGGCGGATAACACAAGACCTCCTCAGGAGCGGCCTCACCAGGCTGGCTCATCAGGGGCGGAGATATCAAGGCCAGGCAAACCTCGCGAGGTTCCGATGACTTGAGCCATGACGATCGAGATCACGCGGGCGTCAGGCGGGCGTCAGGCGGGCGCCAGCCCACACAGTGTCCTAGTTTCCACTTTGGTGCCAAGGGAACAGGCGCAGGCGCGGAGTACCGATGCGTCAAGCAAAGATTTCCATATCAGTGCAACGAGACCAAGACCAACGGGACGGCAAGACGAAGGTCACCATGGAGCCCAAGACGGCGTCACCACCAGAGCCTTTTGCAGGCGAAGACTGCTTTTGTCGGGATAAGCTGTACTAGCTATCCCCTTTTGAATTGGCCGTTGTTGGCTCCCTTCCCGCTCAATATTTGGAAAGAGGACCAGGGCCTCTATAAATAGGATTAGCCACCGCAGTAGGAGAGGGATCCAATAAGGCTGGAACTCATTCAGTTCATCCTCTCACCCACCAAGCGCAAGAACACCTCTCCTTAGGAGGCTGTTCTTCCCCTTGTACTGTTCATCCTCAGCCCAAGAGGCAATCCACCACCACCACACTGGAGTAGGGTATTACACCACAACGGTGGCCAGAACCAGTATAAATCTTGTGTCCTTTGTGTTGCGAGTTCGTAGAGTTAGCCCGTAAGATCTTAGCGAAGCTAGGACGTGGATCGGTAGGGGAGATCTTCGCGCGCACCCCAGTGTTCGAACCTTGAGGGTTTTGCCGGAACCCGTGATCCGACAAATTCGACCAACAAGGTGATCACACGAGCTGATTTATGCCGATTGGTACGACGGCGTCGGCTTGCCGAAGTGACCACGTGACGCAGTCGAAGTCGATTACCTGCACATGTAAAATAGTGTAGGCCGACAATAATAATATAATTATATAAAAATACTCGCATAATTAATTTACGCAAGATAATTTATTTTAAAAATATGTGGCCTGGCGCCGAAGTCAATGTTGATGCAAGGCATCGGCGTGATGCGGTAAAGGCGTGGCAAAGCCTGAATTCACAGGTCGGTCCGAGTTCCGGATGCAGCGTTTGCCGAACTATGTACGCAAACTGACCGAACCACCACTCGACCGTCGTTAATGTGGCCGCCATTTGATAGACCTGTGTACAGATGATGGAACAAACCAGATTATAATTCCTTGAGAAAAATAAAACCAAATAAGCAAAAATTGCTAGGATTAATAGCACCTGGTTTATTTGTTGTAGCAGTCCGAAGAAAAGTGACTCCCAAAATTGGGAATCGATCCGCACACCCATTGCCTGACGGACGGTGACGCAACGACATGGCGATGCTGGTAAAGGTTGGCTCGCCGAGGCAAATCCCTTGGTCCAGCTAACGTGACGAAGCTGGTCGGTTGACGACACCGAAGTCTCCGGACTAGGTTGAAGAAGGGATGGCGAAGCCCCCGGTCTAGCCGAGGTGACTGAGCAGGTCGGTAAGGAGACGTTGCAGCTACCATGCAGCCCAGGTGTTGAAGCAGTTCGGCGTGATGGACATCGGCTTGAAGAAGCAATAGTGCAGCCATGCCGACGCATGTCGTAACTTGTGACGTGGTCAGTGCCAGCTTGATGAAGTGACCGTGCCGCGATGCCGGTGTGCCCACTCCATGTAATCCGTGGGGCGGCGATGTTGGTGATGATTTATCCTTCACGATGCCGAACTCTTGTTCTGCTTGCCGAGATGATGATCCGAAGAAGTTGAGATCGCCTCCATAAAGCGACGACGTGTCTAGCGCAGGTTGGCAGCCGTGGAGCAACGTTGTCGGGCTGGTTTGACACAGGCGCGTTGAAGATCATATTGGAAAAGACTTTAAAATTCGTGGGATGTGTTTGGGAACAAAACACAATACCCCATACAAAATTTCCTTCAAAAAGGATGTCTGAAATCCTGTTCATAAGAAAGATAAACTTGGGTCGGATTTGTTCTCGCGCAGAGAACATATCAGAAAATTGGTCCACTCATTGGAAGGTTCCCGGAGTTTGGACCGTTGGATCGAGCTAAAATTTTGACGGATGATAAATATGGGAATTCCGCAGAAGATGAATGGTTGGATCTTCTAAAGGACCTCCGAGCTTGGCTCTGGAGACCATGCCCTAAACTTGTCTAGATTCCCGTCCAGATTTGACAGGGCTCCGGTATATCGTAGATTGCCGGAGATTCCTCCATCGGAACTCGAAGAAATTTTGCATGGTTGCTGTAGAATTAATTCCACACAATTCCACCGAAGGAATCGTCAAAGCGATGCTCGAGGAGGTGGTCACAGTGAATACAAGTTCCTTGTCCGGAAAAACAACACGGTCACCCGATGGCAATGTTGATGTTGAGCCCCCGAGCTTCGAGGTTAATTCTCCATGATCATGATAGAGATCGGAGTTGATGTTGATGAAGTCCCTCGTCTGAACATGACTATCGGAGGTAGGGCATAGTCCTCGGTCAAGATGAGGTGACCAGTCGAGCCGGTGACGAAGATGCCGAAGTTGCAGTTAATCTGCAGACGAGCCATCGATTCTTTACCGATCACACAAGGGAACTCTCAATGAAAGCACCAATGTCGGTGTTAAAACCGGCGGATCTCGGGTAGGGGGTCCCTAACTGTGCGTCTAGGATCGATGGTAACAGGAGGCGAGGGACACATACCCAGGTTCGGGCCCTCTCTACGAAGGTAATACCCTACTTCCTACTTGATTGATCTTGATGAATATGAGTATTACAAGAGTTGATCTACCACGAGATCGTAATGGCTAAAACCTAGAAGTCTAGCTTGTATGATTGTCATCATGATCTATCGACTAGCCTGGCCTTGGCTTATACAATGCACCAGAGGCCTAGGATAACAAGAGTCCTAGCCGAATACGTTGGTGGAGAGGAGTCCTTGTCTTGATCACCAAGTCTTGTGGAATACTCCTTGTATGCGACATGGGCTGCCCGAAGTGGCCCATGAGTGAACCGCCATGGGGGTCCTCGGCCTGATCCACATGGTCGGGAGATGATGTGGTGAGTACCCCCTAGTCCAGGACACCGTCAATGGGTGTCACAAATCCGTCAAGCAAATTCTCAAATTCTTATCGGCTCTTATCCAGCAGCAGGCGGTGATTGGCAACCGTTGTAGCCAAAACTCTCAAAGCTTGGATAGAGCAATTACCAGGGGAGTCAAACGCACGACGTAGATGTTTGTGGAGCTGGGAAGGCTTATAATATGGTAGCAAAAAGGGTCATCAATAATCAATTCAGAGATGCAAAGTAGAATAAACGCTCAACGACGGTACTGTGTTGGTCCTAGGCTAGACCGTGCTAGAGACGCGAGCGTAGAACACTAAAAAAATCATGGCGCTGCACGTAAACAAGGGAAGAGCACACTCTGATTTTTCCCTTTTTCACTTTTTTGCACTTTTCCCTCTCTTTTTTGCTCCGCAACAAATTTTTTTTTTGAAAAAGTCTACAAATGGTCTAAAAACTGCCTAGCCAGAATTTTCCAGACTTAGTTTTCTTTTGAAACTGGAACTATTTTTCTTGTACGGGTAGCACGGAAGTTGGGGAATCTGACTTGTTCGCGACTGGTAGTAGCACATGCTCTGGAACTTGAAAAGAAAGGAACAAACACTCGACTCGGACTAGGACTGGTGGCGGAGGTGAATCTGGTGGAACTCGGACTGGTGATGGTATATGACGGTTGTATATGTGGACTCAGATTGGTGGTGGTATATGAACTCGGATTGGTGGTGGTATATGGACTTGGATCAGTGGTGGTATATGGACTCGGATTGGTGATGGTATATGGACTCGGAGCGGTGGTGGTATATGGACCCGGATCGGTGGTGGTATATGGACTCAGAGAAGTAGCGGATAAGCGATGGTGGTATATGGCAGGGCGATAATGATGGTGCGGCGGTGATGTCTACTACGCAACCTTTTTCTCGTAGACATTGTTGGACCTCCCAGTGCAGAAGTTTGTAGAACAGTAGCAAATTTCCCTCAAGTGGATGACCTAAGGTTTATCAATCTGTGGGAGGCGTAAGATGAAGATGGTCTCTCTCAAACAACCCTGCAACCAAGTAGCAAATAGTCTCTTGTGTCCTCAACACACCCAATACAATGGTAAATTGTATAGGTGCACTAGTTCGGCGAAGAGATGGTGATACTAGTGTAATAAGGATGGCAGATATATGTTTTTGTAATCTGAAAACATAAAAACAGCAAGGTAACTAATGATAAAAGTGAGCAAAAACGGTTCATACTTTTACTAGTGCAAATTCTCTCAACAAGGATAACATAATTGGATCATATAACAATCCCTCAACATGCAACAAAGAGTCACTTCAAAGACACTAATAGCGGAGAACAAATGAAGAGATTATTGTAGGGTACGGAACCACCTTAAAGTTATTCTTTCCGATCAATCCATTGGGCCATTACTATAAATGTCACAAACAGCCCTAGAGTTCGTAGTAAAATAACACCTTAAAACACAAATCAACCAAAACCCTAATGTCACCTAGATACTCCAATGTCACCACAATTATCCGCGGGTATGATTATATGATATGCATCACACAATCTCAGATTTATCTATTCAAACAACACAAAGAACTTCAAAGAGTGCCCCAAAGTTTCTACCGGATAGCCAAGACGAAAACGTGTGCCAACCCCTATGCATAGATTCCCAAGGTCACGGAACCCGCAAGTTGATCGCCAACACATACATCAAGTGAATCAATATAATACCCCATTGTCACCACGTGTATCCCACGCAAGACATACATCAAGTGTTCTCAAATCCTTAAAGACTCAATCCGATAAGATAACTTCAAAGGGAAAACTCAATTCATTACAAGAGATAGAGGGGGAGAAACATCATAAGATCCAACTATAATAGCAAAGCTTGCAACACATCATGATCATGCCAAATCAAGAACACGGGTGAACTACTCCCTCCTCGTCATGGAGAGCGACGGGATGATGAAGATGGCCACCGGTGATGATTCCCCCCTCCGGCAGGGTGCCAAAACAGGGTCCCAATTGGCTTTTGGTTGCTAGAAAGGCTTGCGGCAGTGGAACTCCCGATCTAGGTTATTTTCTGGAGGTTTGGTGATTTATAGGAGAGGTTGGCGTCGAGAGCAAGTCAGGGGGCCGCACGGAGAGTCCACGAGGCACAGGGGCACGCCCAGGGGGTGGGCGCGCCCTCCACCCTCGTGGGGCCCACGGGACTCCCCTCTGGTAACTCTTCGTTCCAGTATTTTTTATATTTTCCAGAAAAAATCTCCGTTGATTTTCAAGGCAATCCGAGAACTTTTATTTCTGCACAAAAACAACACCATGGTAGTTCTGCTGAAAACAGCGTCAGTCCGGGTTAGTTCTACCCAAATCATACCAAAATCATGTAAAAATATTATAAACATGGCATGAATGCATCAAAAATTACAGATGCGCTGGAGACGTATCAGCATCCCCAATCTTAATTCCTGCTCGTCCTCAAGTAGGTGAATGATAAAAACAGAATTTTTGATGTGGAATGGTACCTAACATATTCATCAATGTAATCTTCTCTATTGTGGCAAGAATATTCAGATCCATAAGATTCAAAACAAAAGTTTAATATTGACATAAAAACAATAATACTTCAAGCATACTAACAAAGCAATCATGTCTTCTCAAAATAACCTGGCCAAAGAAAGCTATCCCTACAAAATCATATAGTCTGGCTATGCTCTATCTTCATCACACATAGTATTTAATCATGCACAACCCCGATGACAAGCCAAGAAATTATTTCATACTTTTGATGTTCTCAAACTTTTTCAATCTTCACGCAATACATGAGTGTGAGCCATGGATATAGCACTAAAGGTGGAATAGAATGGTGGTTGTGGAGAAGACAAAAAGGAGAAGATAGTCTCACATCAACTAGGCGTATCAACGAGCTATGAAGTTTCCCATCAATAGATATCAATGTGAGTGAGTAGGGATTGCCATGCAACAGATGCACTAGAGCTATAAGTGTATGAAAGCTCAAAAAGAATCTAAGTGGGTGTGCATCCAACTTGCTTGCACACGAAGACCTAGGGCATTTTGAGGAAGCCCATCATTGGAATATACAAGCCAAGTTCTTATAATGAAAATTCCCACTAGTAAATGAAAGTGACAACATAGGAGACTCTCTATCATGAAGATCATGGTGCTACTTTGAAGCACAAGTTTGGTAAAAGGATAGTAGCATTGCCCCCTCTCTCTTTTTCTCTCATTTTTTTTGTTTTGTTTTCTTTCTTTTGGGCCTTCATTTTTTGGCCTCTTTTTTATTTTTCGTCCAGAGTCTCATCCCGACTTGTGGGGGAATCATAGTCTCCATCATCCTTTCCTCACATGGGACAATGCTCAAATAATGATGATCATCACACTTTTGTTTACTTACAACTCAATAATTACAACTCAATACTTAGAACAAAATATGCCTCTATATGAATACCTCCGGCGGTGTACCGGGACGTGCAATGACTCAAGAGTGACATGTATGAAAGAATTATGAGAGGTGGCTTTGCCACAAATACAATGTCAACTACATGATCATGCAAAGCAATATGACAATGATGAAGCCTGTCATAATAAATGGAACAGTGGAAAGTTGCATGGCAATATATCTTGGAATGGCTATGGAAATGCCATAGTAGGTAGGTATGGTGGCTATTTTGAGGAAGGTAATGGTGGGTGTATGGTACCAGCGAAAGTTGCGCGGCACAAGAGAGGCTAGCAATGGTGTAAGTGTGAGAGTGCGTATAATCCATGGACTCAACATTAGTCATAAAGAACTCACATACTTATTGCAAAAATCTATTAGTAATCGAAACGAAGTACTACGCACATGCTCCTTGGGGGATAGATTGGTAGAAAAAGACCATCGCTCGTACCCAACCGCCACTCATAAGGAAGACAATCAATAAATATATCATGCTCCAACTTCATCACATAACGGTTCACCATACGTGCATGCTACGGGAATCACAAACTTTAACACAAGTATTTCTCAAATTCACAACTACTTACTAGCATGACTCTAATATCACCATCTTTATATCTCAAAACCATCATAAGGAATCAAACTTCTCATAGTATTCAATGCACTTATTATGAAAGTTTTTATTATATCCCTCTTGGATGCCCATCATATTAGGACTAAATTCATAACCTAAGCAAATTACAATGCTGTTTAGAGACTCTCAAAATAATATAACTGAAGCATCAGTGTCGGTGTCAAAACCGGCGGATCTCGGGTACGGGGTCCCGAACTGTGCGTCTAGGATCGAAGGTAACAGGAGATGGGGGACACGATGTTTACCCAGGTTCGGGCCCTCTCTATGGAGGTAATACCCTACGTCCTGCTTGATTGATCTTGATGAATATGAGTGTTACAAGAGTTGATCTACCATGAGATCCTAATGGCTAAACCCTAGAAGCCTAGCCTATATGACTATTGTAATGAGTATATCCTTTCCAGACTAACCCCTCCGGCTTATATAGACACCGAGGGGGGGGCATCTAGGGTTACATAGAGTCGGTTACATAAGAAGGAATCTTCATAGTCAGTCGCCAAGTTTGCCCTCCACGCCAAGTAGAGTCCAATCCTGACACGGGTACGGTCTTCGGCCTTCATGTCTTCACAGCCCATCAGTCCGGCCCATGGAAAGCAGGCCGGACGCCCGAGGACCCCTTAGTCCAGGACTCCCTTAGTAGCCCCTGAACCTGGCTTCAATGACGAGGAGTCCGGTGCGCAGATTGTCTTCGGCATTACAAGGCGGGTTCTCCCTTCCGAACTCCCAGTTGATCTTCAGATGTGATGATTGTATCCGGACTTGTATACACAACCTCAGAGGACATAATACTTTACGAGTTCAACCCATCGACCACTTTTTGGTAATATGACACCACGCCTGCCCGGCCACTACTTGTGAACCGTTTTAGCCGGCCCGTCACCCCACGTCCCAAGACGTGGCTTTATTGGCATGTCTTATCTGTCACACCCTCGATGCGACTATAGCTCCCACATGTCGAGGCATGACTTAGAGACATAATCGCATTGAAGGCATATGTCGCAAGTTAGGCAATCTTCACAACATCCCATGTAATATGATAATAAAAGGGGAGATAACATAGTTGGCTTACACTCGCCACGTCAATCAAGTACATAAATAACATTACATCATCCAAACACTCATGGCCCGACTACGGCGCCAAAATAAAAGAGAACCCAACATGTGACATGGTCCCAATCACCTCCAACTGGGCACCACTACTGATCATCGGGAAAGGAAACATAGTATCATTGAGAGTCTTCCTCGAACTCCCACTTGAGCTCGTACGCGTCTCCTGGAGCGGAAACATCAGGCCCTGCATCTGGTGTAATAGCAATCTGTGAGCCACAGGGACTCAGCAATCTCGCACCCTCGCGATCAAGACTATTTAAGCTTAGAGGAATGGCAAGGTAAAATATGAGTGGAGCTGCAGCAAGCGACTAGCGAGTATGGCGACTAACTTATTCGCAAAAGAGAGCGAGAAGAGAAGGCAAGCACGAGCGAGAAACTAGAGAACAACCTGCGCAAACATTACTCCAACACCCTGTCCACTTCCCGGACTCCGCCGAGAAGAGGCCATCACAGTAACACACTCAGTTGATTCATTTTAATTAAATTAAGGTTTCAAGTTATCTACAACCGGACATTAACAAATTCCCATCTGCCCATAACCGCGGGCACGGCTTTCGAAAGTTCAATCCCTGCAGGGGAGTCCCAACTTAGCCCATCACAAGCTCTCACGGTCAACGAAGGAATAGACCTCCTCCCAAGACGTTCCGATCAGACTCGGTATCTCGGTAATTCAAGACACTTTGACAGGTTAAAACAAGACCAGCAACACCGCCCGAATGTGCCGACAAATCCCGATAGGAGCTGCACATATCTCTTTCTTAGGGCACACTCAGATTGTCTTAGGTACGGGTAGGCCAGCCCAGAGTTGCCCCTGGTGGCCACCGGCAGCTGACAGGTGGACCAACACTCAGAGGAGCACTGGCCCGGGGGGGTTAAAATAAGATGACCCTTGAGTCTGCAGAACCCAATGGAAAGAAAAGGCTAGGTGGCAAATGGTAAAACCAAGGTTGGGCATTGCTGGAAAATCTTTAATCAAGGCGAACTATCAAGGGGTTCCCATTATAACCCAACCGCGTAAGGAACGCAAAAATCCGGGAACATAACACCGATATGACGGAAACTAGGGCGACAAGAGTGGAACAAAACACTAGGCGAGAGGCCGAACCTTCCGCCCTTTACCAAGTATATAGATGCATTAAGATAACAAGATAACATAATGATATCCCAACAAGTAAATAAATGTTTCAACAAGGAACGGCCTCCGATCTTCACCTGCAACTAGCAATGCTATAAGAGGGGCTGAGCAAAGCGGTAACATAGCCAATCAATGGTTTGCTAGGACATGGTGGGTTAGAGGTTTGACATGGCAATTTGGGAGGCTTGCAAGCAAGTGGTAGGCATCGTAGCATTGGCATAGCAAAAGAGCGGGCAAACTAGCATATCAAAGATAGTAGTGATTTTGAGGGTATGATCATCTTGCCTGCACAGTTGTCAGAGTTGACTGGATCCTCAAAAGCAAACTCAACGGGCTCCTCGTTAGCGAACTCGTCTCCCAGCTCTACCCAAACAAGACAAACAAGCAACAAGGATACAATCAACCACGTGCAAACTCAAACAACACGATGCAAAGATGATATGCTATGCGGGATGCGATGCGGGATGCAAAATGCAAGATATGACAGGAAATGCATGAACCTAGCCTCAACATGGAAATCCAAGTGTGCCACTGGAAATATGAGATGAAATCGCTTGAAAACGATATAAAGAACGCCGGAATCGGAGTTACGGTTTGGAAATGGCAAGCGATTCAAATATGACACCGGTCTGCGATTTACAGCAAGTAGGCATCTAAATGCAATGAGATGAACATGCTACAGCACCCAAACATGGCAACAAAATACATGGCAGGGAAGCATTCAAGATTCTTAACAAAAGTCTAGCACTGAGCTACGGACAAATCATCCATTAACAGGTTCAAACAAGCATGGCAAAAACGCAAATGGTAAAACAGATCTCAGACTTAGTGAAATTAACACTTGTCTGGAATTTCAGATCATATAGCCCTCTTCGGAGCAACAAAACAACATGCTACAGGAACTGAACATGACAAAGAAAGACATGGCATGGAGCTACTCAACAAGCTTAACAAAAGTCCCTTAGTGACCTTGAGCCAAAAGGGATCACAAAATATACTAACAAGCACACGAACATAGCAAAAACATAATCAGTTTTCAGACTTTGCGAAAACTGGGACATGCTGAAACATAACTCACGAAGGCATGTTTACGAGCTCGATGCACTCACCACGTTGCAAGTCATGGCAAGAAAAGCATACATCCATCAAGAAGGCACAAAATGCAAGCTAGACATGGCAAGAACAATGGCATAGCATGCACGGATCAACTACAATAACATCGGCAAAATTGCAAACAAGTTGACGATCTGCCCAGATTCGCAATGAAGCAAAAGTAGAGCTCGATTGACTCAAGCTAGGGTGCTCCATAATTGCAAACAAAGACATGGATGGATAGAGCACTACAAGATTAACAAAACTCCCTTACTGGTCATCCTCAAAAGAGGCACGGATCACTAGGAAACAATAAGAACATATGTCATCATGAGATAAACAATCCCAGGACTTAGTGAAATTACTAAGTCCCTGAAAACAGAATTAGCAAGTGCACCTCTTTGCAAGCTTGCACAAGTCACCACACACATCCTAAAAATACATGGGTTGCACCTCTCGAAATATGACAAAACCCTTAACAAAACGTATGTAGAACTCACGGGCATATCATGCACACAATAATCATGGCAAAAATGACAAAAGTGCTAAACGGAGTAGCAGATCTGATAATTAACTCAAGTAGCCCTCTTCTAACAGCATTTCGGGCATCAAGATGAGCTCAAATGAAAATGATGCAATGGAATGAAATGATGTACTCTCTGTGATGAACATTTTGATATGCTATATGCATGAATCGGAGCTACGGATGCAAAGTTACGGAGCCGCGAACATGGGCGTATGAACTAAAAATTCTAGGACTTAGAGAAAAAAACAACCTCCGGAAAAAGTGGATCTCGCGGATCGGGACGGAGCGGTGCGGGGATGGGCGAGGGCATTTGGATCGGGGACCAGTGGGTCTGGTCCCGATCCGGATCCGGCCGAGATCTCACCGGAGTTGACCCGG